>NC_090232.1:59289031-59589031 GCF_024489055.1 Chanodichthys erythropterus | reverse complement strand
CTAACTGATCCGACTTACGGTTTTCCTAAAAATGACTATTAAAGCTCGGAAAAATCCCATTGACTTTCATTGGCGGAATGTTCAAATGAGCCAAGACATTCAAACTCCAACTGTCAAAATTCAAATTTAAACTACGGAAGCCTATTAGACTCAAAAACTCAATTAGACTCAACTGCCATTCTATGTACTATTTCTAATCCATTGAAACTCATTAAACTCTATCTATCTATCTATCTATCTATCTATCTATCTATTTATCTATCTATCTATCTATCTATCTATCTATCTATCTATCTATCTATCTATCTATCTATCTATCTATCTATCTATCTATCTATCTATCTAACTCATTCAAACTAAATCTATCTATCTATCTATCTATCTATCTATCTATCTATCTATCTATCTATCTATCTATCTATCTATCTATCTATCTATCTATCTAACTCATTCAAACTCATCTATCTATCTATCTATCTATCTATCTATCTATCTATCTATCTCTATGTATCTATCTATCTCATTCAAACTCATCTATCTATCTATCTATCTCATTCAAACTTATCTATCTATCTATCTATCTATCTATCTATCTATCTATCTATCTATCTATCTATCTATCTATCTATCTATCTATCTATCTATCTATCTATCTATCTATCTATCTATCTATCTCATTCAAACTTATCTATCTATCTATCTATCTATCTATCTATCTATCTATCTATCTATCTATCTATCTATCTATCTATCTAATCACTGGTAGCTGCCAAGCCACTCCCTAGCAACCAAACAGAGTACCCTAGCAACCATTTTGCAAGATCTATATCTCTGCATAAGAACATCGTAGAGACATGGCGGTTGGCTCTTTTGACTCATGCTAGCAATCTGGACTTCCAACATGCTACACATGCTAGCAGTGAATAGCTACATGCTAATAGTGATTAGCCTAATGTTAAATCTAACTACTAAACTAAAACTTAAACTTTTAAACTGAAAACTCTCAAACTTCACACTTTTAAAACTACTTCAAACTTTCTGGACTGGCTTTTTCAAGCCAACTTAAAGTTTGTCCTCAAACTTTTTTATCTAGTTAATGGTGCTTGCCAAAGGCAAAGCTCCATTCTTATTCTCCTGCATACTTATTATTCTTCTTCTTCCACTTTTTTTCTGCGCGCTACTCCTCCCGCAGTTTTTGTCCTAGACCCATGAATGAGGTGTCAAATCGACCGGCTCATTGAGGAGAGGTGTGCTATGACTTTTATAAGCGCTCGGGTGTACGATGTTCGTCCGGCGGGCGAAAAAGAAGCGAAAAAAATCCCATAGACTTAACATTGGAACGAACTTTGATAAGTCATAACTCTGGATCACAATGTCATGGAGAGAAGGGGGTGGTCTCATTTTACTCAGGCAACCAATCAGTCTCTCAGGAAATCTTTGAAGATATCAAGCCACGCCCTAGCAACCATATAGAGCACCTTAGTAACAAGCTTCATAGACTTCCATTGAAAAAGATCAAATGAATACCTTTGGATAGAAGTGTCGTACAAACAAGAGGTTGGGCTCATTTGACTCGAGGCAGCAAACCGCCAATCACAAATCACCTTAAAGACATCATAGCCACGCCTTAGCAACCATTTAGAGCACCCTAGCAACCCAAAGCATAGGCAGATATCTTCAAATCTGAATATAATAGAGGCATGGGGGTTGGTTTATATCATTCTTACTGGCAAGCAGCCTTTGGAGTATCATCATTGGTAGCTTCCAAGCCACTCCCTAGCAACCAAACAGAGTACCCTAGCAACCGTTTTGCAAGATCTATATCTCTGCATCAGAAAATCGTAAAGACATGGGGGTTGGTTTATATTGTCAAGCAGCCTTTGGAGTATCATCATTGGTAGCTGCCAAGCCACTCCCTAGCAACCAAACAGAGTACCCTAGCAACAGTTTTGCAAGATCTATATCTCTGCATCAAAACATCATACAGACATGGGGGTTGGCTTATATTGGCCAGCAGCCATTGGAGTATCATCATTGGTAGCTGCCAAGCCACTCCCTAGCAACCAAATGGAGTACCCTAGCAACCGTATTGCAGGACCTATATCTCTGCATCAGAACATCGTACAGACATGGTGGTTGGCTTTTTTGACTCATGCTAGCAAATTGGACTTCCAACATGCTACACATGCTAGCAGTGAATAGCTACATGCTAATAGTGATAAGCTTAGGGTTTAAACATGACACAAACTATTAAAAATGTGTTAGCATCATGCTGGTAGCATGCTAATTGTGTTAGCATAATGTTAGTAGCATGCTAATTATGTTAGCATCATGCTAGCAAACATGCTAATCATGTTAACATCTTGTTAAAAACATGCTAGCAACATGGTAATCATGCTAGCATCATGCTACCATTATGCTAATCATGTTAGCATCTTACTGAAAACATGGTAGCAGCATGCTAAGGGTGTTAGCATCATGTTAGCAACATGCTAATCATGTTAGCATCTTGTTAAAAACATCTTAGCACAACGGTAATTATGTTAGCATCATGCTAATCAAGAGTGCCGAGTTTTGCCACTGCAAGCACCATTCACATTTTCTTCAGGAAATGTACATTCTAGTATTGTAATTACTATTCACCTGAACAAAACTTTGGCGCGTAACTCGTCCCGCACCGTTTGTCGTAGACCCACAAATGAGGTGTCAAATCGACCGGCTTATTGAGGATAGGTGTGCTATGACTTTTCTAAGCGATCGGGTGTAGGATGTTCGCACAGCGTACGAAAAAACGGCTGAAAAAACTCCCATAGACTTAACATGGGGGCCAAATCTGTGAGATCATATCTTTGGTTTAGAAGGTCATAGAGACTTGGGGCTGGGCTCTTTTGACTCGGCCTACCAAGCCGCCAATAAGTAGTGACTTCATGTCCACGCCCTAGCAACCAATTACAGCACCCTAGCAACCGAGTCCGGTGTTTTGCCACTGCAAGCACCATTCACATTTTCTTCAGGAAATGTACATTCTAGTTAATGGTGCTTGCCAAAGGCAAAGCTCCATTCTTATTCTTCTGCATACTTATTATTCTTCTTCTTCTTCTTCTGGACACAATTTCTGCGCGCTACTCCTCCCGCAGTTTTTGTCATAGACCCATGAATGAGGTGTCAAATCGACCGGCTCATTGAGGAGAGGTGTGCTATGACTTTTATAAGCGATCGGGTGTACGATGTTCGTCCGGCGGGCGAAAAAGTAGCGAAAAAAATCCCATAGACTTTGCATTGGGACAAACTTTGACGAGTAATAGCTCCTAACGAGAATTTCATAGAAACATGTGGGTTACCACGTTTGAAGAGCCTGATAGGCTCTCTCAGACCATACCTCAAAATGGGGTGTAAGTTGTACCCCTGGGGCGCAAGAGCTGCCCAAAGTTGCCCCATAGACATACTATGGTGAAGCCGTGCCCATGAACCAGGAAGTACTGTGTTTTTCCTACTATGGGAAATTACATAGGGATTTTGTATTGAACATAACTCTGGATCACAATGTCATAGAGACAAGGGGGTGGGCTCATTTTACTCAGGCAACCAATCAGTCTCTCAGGATCATTGTGAAGCTATCGAGCCACGCCCTAGCAACCATATAGAGCACCATAGCAACAAGTTCCATAGACTTCCATTGAAAAAGATCAAAGGAATATCTTTGGATAGGAGTGTCATAGAAACATGAGGGTGGGCTCATTTGACTCGGGGCAGCAAACGGCCAATCACGAATCACCTTCAAGATATCATAGCCACGCCCTAGCAACTATTTAGAGCACCCTAGCAACTCAAAGCATAGAGGGGATATCTTCAAATCTGAACATCATAGAGGAATGGGGGTTGGTTTATATCATTCATACTGGCAAGCAGCCTTTGGTTTATCATTACTGGCAGCTGCCAAGCCACTCCCTAGCAACCAAACAGAGTACCCTAGCAACCGTTTTGCAAGATCTATATCTCTGCATCAGAACATCGTAGAGACATGGGTGTTGGTTTATATTGTCAAGCAGCCTTTGGAGTATCATCATTGGTAGCTACCAAGCCACTCCCTAGCAACCAAACAGAGTACCCTAGCAACCGTTTTGAAACACCTATATTTCTGCATCAGAACATTATAGAGACATGGCGGTTGGCTCTTTTGACTCATGCTAGCAAACTGGACTTCCACCATGCTACACATGCTAGCAGTGAATAGCTACATGCTAATAGTGATTAGCTTAAGGTTTAAACATGACACAAACTAGTAAAAATGTGTTAGAATAATGCTAGTGGCATGTTAATTGTGTTAGCATGATGCTAGTAGCATGCTAATCATGTTAGCATTATGTTAGCAAACATGCTAATCATGTTAGCATCTTGTTAAATACATGCTAACAACATGGTAATCATGCTAGCATCATGCTAGCATTATGCTAATGATGTTAGCATGTTGCTAGCATTATGCTAACATGATTAGCATCTTGTTAAAATCATGCTAACAACATGGTAATCATGCTAGCATCATGCTAGCATTATGCTAATCATGTTAGCATGTTTGCTATAAATATGCTAACATGATTAGCATCTTGTTTAAAACATGCTAGCAGCATGCTAAGGGTGTTAGCATCATGCTAGCAGCATGCTAATCATGTTAGCATGTTGCTAACATAATGCTAACATGATTAGCATTTGGTTAAAATAATGATAGCAACATGGTAATCATGCTAGCATCATGCTAGCATTATGCTAATCATGTTAGCATGTTGCTAGCATTATGCTAACATGACTAGCATTTTGTTTAAAACATGCTAGCAGCATGCTTAGGGTGTTAGCATCATGCTAGCAACATGCTAATCATGTTAGCATCTTGTTAAAAACATGCTAGCAACATGGTAATCATGCTAGCATCATGTTACCATTATGCTAATCATGTTAGCATGTTGCTAGCATTATGCTAACATGATTAGCATCTTGTTAAAATCATGGTAGCAACATGGTAATCATGCTAGCATCATGCTAGCATTATGCTAATCATGTTAGCATGTTTTGCTAGCATTATGCTAACATGATTAGAATCTTGCTAAAAACATGCTGGCATCATGCTATGGGTGTTAGCATCATGCTAGCAACATGCTAATCTGTTAGCATCTTGCTAAAAACATCCTAGCAGGACGGTAATTATGTTAGCATCATGCTAATCAAGAGTGCTGAGTTTTGCCACTGCAAGCACCATTCACATTTTCTTCAGGAAATGTACATTCTAGTTAATGGTGCTTGCCAAAGGCAAAGCTCCATTCTTATTCTTCTGCATACTTATTATTAATGGTGCTTGCCAAAGGCAAAGCTCCATTCTTATTCTTCTGCATACTTATTATTAATGGTGCTTGCCAAAGGCAAAGCTCCATTCTTATTCTTCTGCATACTTATTATTCTTCTTCTTCTTCTTCTGGACACAATTTCTGCGCGCTACTCCTCCCGCAGTTTTTGTCATAGACCCATGAATGAGGTGTCAAATCGACCGGCTCATTGAGGAGAGGTGTGCTATGACTTTTATAAGCGATCGGGTGTACGATGTTCGTCCGGCGGGCGAAAAAGTAGCGAAAAAAATCCCATAGACTTTGCATTGGGACAAACTTTGACGAGTAATAGCTCCTAACGAGAATTTCATAGAAACATGTGGGTTACCACGTTTGAAGAGCCTGATAGGCTCTCTCAGACCATACCTCAAAATGGGGTGTAAGTTGTACCCCTGGGGCGCAAGAGCTGCCCAAAGTTGCCCCATAGACATACTATGGTGAAGCCGTGCCCATGAACCAGGAAGTACTGTGTTTTTCCTACTATGGGAAATTACATAGGGATTTTGTATTGAACATAACTCTGGATCACAATGTCATAGAGACAAGGGGGTGGGCTCATTTTACTCAGGCAACCAATCAGTCTCTCAGGATCATTGTGAAGCTATCGAGCCACGCCCTAGCAACCATATAGAGCACCATAGCAACAAGTTCCATAGACTTCCATTGAAAAAGATCAAAGGAATATCTTTGGATAGGAGTGTCATAGAAACATGAGGGTGGGCTCATTTGACTCGGGGCAGCAAACGGCCAATCACGAATCACCTTCAAGATATCATAGCCACGCCCTAGCAACTATTTAGAGCACCCTAGCAACTCAAAGCATAGAGGGGATATCTTCAAATCTGAACATCATAGAGGAATGGGGGTTGGTTTATATCATTCATACTGGCAAGCAGCCTTTGGTTTATCATTACTGGCAGCTGCCAAGCCACTCCCTAGCAACCAAACAGAGTACCCTAGCAACCGTTTTGCAAGATCTATATCTCTGCATCAGAACATCGTAGAGACATGGGTGTTGGTTTATATTGTCAAGCAGCCTTTGGAGTATCATCATTGGTAGCTACCAAGCCACTCCCTAGCAACCAAACAGAGTACCCTAGCAACCGTTTTGAAACACCTATATTTCTGCATCAGAACATTATAGAGACATGGCGGTTGGCTCTTTTGACTCATGCTAGCAAACTGGACTTCCACCATGCTACACATGCTAGCAGTGAATAGCTACATGCTAATAGTGATTAGCTTAAGGTTTAAACATGACACAAACTAGTAAAAATGTGTTAGAATAATGCTAGTGGCATGTTAATTGTGTTAGCATGATGCTAGTAGCATGCTAATCATGTTAGCATCATGTTAGCAAACATGCTAATCATGTTAGCATCTTGTTAAATACATGCTAACAACATGGTAATCATGCTAGCATCATGCTAGCATTATGCTAATGATGTTAGCATGTTGCTAGCATTATGCTAACATGATTAGCATCTTGTTAAAATCATGCTAACAACATGGTAATCATGTTAGCATAATGCTAATCATGTTAGCATGTTTGCTAGCATTATGCTAACATGATTAGCATCTTGTTTAAAACATGCTAGCAGCATGCTAAGGGTGTTAGCATCATGCTAGCAGCATGGTAATCATGTTAGCATGTTGCTAACATAATGCTAACATGATTAGCATTTGGTTAAAATAATGCTAGCAACATGGTAATCATGCTAGCATCATGCTAATCATGTTAGCATGTTGCTAGCATTATGCTAACATGACTAGCATTTTGTTTAAAACATGCTAGCAGCATGCTTAGGGTGTTAGCATCATGCTAGCAACATGCTAATCATGTTAGCATCTTGTTAAAAACATGCTAGCAACATGGTAATCATGCTAGCATCATGTTACCATTATGCTAATCATGTTAGCATAATGCTAGCAACATGCTAACATGTTAAAATCATGGTAGCAACATGGTAATCATGCTAGCATCATGCTAGCATTATGCTAATCATGTTAACATGTTTTGCTAGCATTATGCTAACATGATTAGAATCTTGCTAAAAACATGCTGGCATCATGCTATGGGTGTTAGCATCATGCTAGCAACATGCTAATCTGTTAGCATTTTGCTAAAAACATCCTAGCAGGACGGTAATTATGTTAGCATCATGCTAATCAAGAGTGCTGAGTTTTGCCACTGCAAGCACCATTCACATTTTCTTCAGGAAATGTACATTCTAGTTCTTCTTCTTCTTCTTCTGGACACAATTTCTGCGCGCTACTCCTCCCGCAGTTTTTGTCATAGACCCATGAATGAGGTGTCAAATCGACCGGCTCATTGAGGACAGGTGTGCTATGACTTTTATAAGCGATCGGGTGTACGATGTTCGTCCGGCGGGCGAAAAAGTAGCGAAAAAAATCCCATAGACTTTGCATTGGGACAAACTTTGATGAGTAATAGCTCCTAACGAGAATTTCATAGAAACATGTGGGTTACCACGTTTGAAGAGCCTGATAGGCTCTCTCAGACCATACCTCAAAATGGGGTGTAAGTTGTACCCCTGGGGCGCAAGAGCTGCCCAAAGTTGCCCCATAGACATACTATGGTGAAGCCGTGCCCATGAACCAGGAAGTACTGTGTTTTTCCTACTATGGGAAATTACATAGGGATTTTGTATTGAACATAACTCTGGATCACAATGTCATAGAGACAAGGGGGTGGGCCCATTTTACTCAGGCAACCAATCAGTCTCTCAGGATCATTGTGAAGCTATCAAGCCACGCCCTAGCAACCATATAGAGCACCATAGCAACAAGTTCCATTGACTTCCATTGAAAAAGATCAAATGAATATCTTTGGATAGAAGTGTCGTACAAACAAGAGGGTGGGCTCATTTGACTGGAGGCAGCAAACCGCCAATCACAAATCACCTTAAAGACATCATAGCCACGCCTTAGCAACCATTTAAAGCACCCTAGCAACCCAAAGCATAGGCAGATATCTTCAAATCTGAATATCATAGAGGCATGGGGATTGGTTTATATCATTTATACTGGCAAGCAGCCTTTGGTTTATCATTACTAGCAGCTGCCAAGCCACTCCCTAGCAACCAAACAGAGTACCCTAGCAACCGTTTTGCAAGATCTATATCTCTGCATCAGAACATCATAAAGACATGGGGGTTGGTTTATATTGTCAAGCAGCCTTTGGAGTATCATCATTGGTAGCTGCCAAGCCACTCCTTAGCAACCAAACAGAGTACCCTAGCAACCGTTTAGCAAGATCTATATCTCTGCATCAGAGCATCATAGAGACATGGCGGTTGGCTCTTTTGACTCATGCTAGCAAACTGAACTTCCAACATGCTACACATGCTAGCAGTGAATAGCTACATGCTAATAGTGATTAGCTTAGGGTTTAAACATGACACAAACTAGTAAAAATGTGTTACATCATGCTGGTAACATGCTAATTGTGTTAGCATCATGCTAGTAGCATGCTAATCATGTTAGCATCATGCTAGCAAACATGCTAATTATGTTAGCATCTTGTTAAAAACATGCTAGCAACATGGTAATCATGCTAGCATCATGCTAGCATTATGCTAATCATGTTAGCATGTTGCTAGCATTATGCTAACATGATTAGCATCTTTCTAAAAACATGCTAGCAGCATGCTAAGGGTGTTAGCATTATGCTAGCAACAAATGCTAATCATGTTAGCATGTTGCTAGCATAATGCTAACATGATTAGCATCTTTCTAAAAACATGCTAGCAGCATGCTAAGGGTGTTAGCATAATGCTAGCAACATGCTAATCATGTTAGCATCTTGATAAAAACATCCTAGCAGGACGGTAATTATGTTAGCATAATGCTAATCAAGAGTGCCGAGTTTTGCCACTGCAAGCACCATTCACATTTTCTTCAGGAAATGTACATTCTAGTATTGTAATTACTATTCACCTGAACAAAACTTTGGCGTGTAACTCGTCCCGCACCGTTTTTCATAGACCCATGAATGAGGTGTCAAATCGACCGGCTTATTGAGGAGAGGTGTGCTATGACTTTTCTAAGTGATCGGGTGTACGATGTTCGCGCAGCATACGAAAAAATTGGCTGAAAAAACTCCCATAGACTTAACATTGGGTCAAAATCTGTGAGATCATATCTTTGGATCAGAAGGTCATAGAGACTTGGAGCTGTGCTCTTTTGATTCGGCCAGCCAATAAGTAGTGACACAGCAACTTCATAGCCACGCCCTAGCAACCAATTACAGCACCCTAGCAACCGGTGCCGAATTTTGCCACTGCAAGCACCATTCACATTTTCTTCAGGAAATGTACATTCTAGTATTGTAATTACTATTCACCTGAACAAAACTTTGGCGCGTAACTCGTCCCGCATCGTTTGTCGTAGACCGACGAATGAGGTGTCAAATTGACCGGCTTATAGAGGAGAGGTGTGCTATGACTTTTCTAAGCGATCGGGTGTACGATGTTCGCACAGCGTACGAAAAAAATGGCTGAAACAACTCCCATAGACTTAACATGGGGTCAAAATCTGTGAGATCATATCTTTGGATCAGAAGGTCATAGAGACTTGGGGCTGGGCTCTTTTGATTCGGCCAGCCAATAAGTAGTGACACAGCAACTTCATAGCCACGCCCTAGCAACCAATTACAGTACCCTAGCAACCGGTGCCGAATTTTGCCACTGCAAGCACCATTCACATTTTCTTCAGGAAATGTACATTCTAGTTAATGGTGCTTGCCAAAGGCAAAGCTCCATTCTTATTCTGCTGCATACTTATTATTATTCTGCTTCTTCTTCTTCTTCTTCTTCTGGACAAAATTTCGGCGCGTAACTAGTCTCGCAGCTTTTGTCCTAGACCCACGAATGAGGTGTCAAATCGTGCGGATTATTCGGGAATGGTGTGCTATGACTTTTATAAGCGATCGGGTGTACGATGTTCGTCCGGCGGGCGAAAAATCGGGCGAAAAATCCCATAGACTTAACATTGCGACGAACTTTGATGAGTCATAGCTCCTAACGAGAATTTCGTAGAAACATGTGGGTCACCACGATTGAAGGGGCTGACAGGTTCTGTCAGACCATACCTCAAAATGGGGTGTAAGTTGTACCCCTGGGGCACAAGAGCTGCCCAAAGTTGCCCCATAGACATACTATGGTGAAGCCGTGCCCATGAAATGGTGTGTTTTTCCTACTATGGGAAATTACATAGGGATTTTGTATTGAACATAACTCTGGATCACAATGTCATAGAGACAAGGGGGTGGGCTCATTTCACTCAGGCAGCCAATCAGTCTCTCAGGATCATTGTGAAGCTATCAAGCCACGCCCTAGCAACCATATAGAGCACCATAGCAACAAGATCCATAGACTTCCATTCAAAAAGATCAAATGAATATCTTTGGATAGGAGTGTCATACAAACATGAGGGTGGGCTCATTTGACTCGAGGCAGCAAACCGCCAATCAAAAATCACCTTAAAGACATCTTAGCCACGCCTTAGCAACCATTTAGAGCACCCTAGCAACACAAAGCAAAGAGGGATATCTTCAAATCTGAATATCATGCAAGCATGGGGGTTGGTTTAAATCATTCATACTGGCAAGCAGCCTTTGGTGTATCATCATTGGCAGCTGCCAAGCCACTCCCTAGCAACCAAACAGAGTACCCTAGCAACCGTTTTTCAAGATGTATATCTCTGCATCAGAACATCGTAAAGACATGGGGGTTGGTTTATATTGTCAAGCAGCCTTTGGAGTATCATCATTGGTAGCTGCCAAGCCACTCCTTAGCAACCAAACAGAGTACCCTAGCAACCGTTTAGCAAGATCTATATCTCTGCATCAGAGCATCATAGAGACATGGCGGTTGGTTTATATTGTCAAGCAGCCTTTGGAGTATCATCATTGGTAGCTGCCAGGCCACTCCCTAGCAACCAACCAGATTACCCTAGCAACCGTTTTTCAAGATCCATATCTCTGCATCAGAACATCATAAAGACATGGGGGTTGGTTTATGTTGTCAAGCAGCCTTTGGAGTATCATCATTGGCAACTGCCAAGCCACTCCCTAGCAACCAAACAGAGTACCCTAGCAACCATTTAGCGATGCCTATATCTCTGCATCAGAACATTGTAGAGACATGGGGGTTGGCTTTTTTGACTCATGCTAGCAAACTGTACTTGCAACATGCTACACATGCTAGCAGTTAATAGCTACATGCTAATAGTGATTAGCTAAGTGCTAAAGTGGGATGAGAACATGCTAAGAACTCTATAGAAACTCCATAGTAACTATCTGTGCCAACTACCAACCACCTAGTAACACCATAGCATCCACCCAGGTTACCATAGCAACCGCCCAGAACACCCTAGCAACCGCCTAGCAACACCATAGTGACCACTCCAGGTACCTTAACAACTGCCTAGCAACACCTTAGCAACCACCCCAAGTACCTTAGCAACTGCCTAGCAACCACCCTGGTTACCATAGCAACCGCCTAGCAACCACCCAGAACACCATAGCAACCGCCTAGCAACGCCTTAGCAACCACCCCAAGTACCTTAGCAACTGCCTAGCAACACCCTAGCAACCACCCTGGTTACCATAGAAACCGCCTAGCAACCGCCTAGCAACCACCCAGAACACCCTAGCAACCGCTTAGCAACACCTTAGCAACCACCCCAAGTACCTTAGCAACTGCCTAGCAACACCCTAGCAACCACCCTGGTTACCATAGCAACCACATAGCAACCACCCAGAACACCATAGCAACCGCCTAGCAACGCCTTAGCAACCACCCCAAGTACCTTAGCAACTGCCTAGCAACACCCTAGCAACCACCCTGGTTACCATAGCAACCGCCTAGCAACCGCCTAGCAACCACCCAGAACATCCTAGCAACCGCCTAGCAACACCTTAGCAACCACCCCAAGTACCTTAGCAACCGCCTAGCAACCACCCAGGTTACCATAGCAACCGCCTAGCAACCACCCAGAACACCCTAGCAACCACCCAGGTTACCATAGCAACCGCCTAGCAACCACCCAGAACACCCTAGCAACCGCCTATCAACACCTTAGCAACCACCCAGGTTACCATAGCAATCGCCTAGCAACCACCCAGAACACCCTAGCAACCGTTTAGCAACACCTTAGCAACCACCCCAAGTACCTTAGCAACTGCCTAGCAACACCCTAGCAACCACCCAGGTTACATAGCAACCGCCTAGCAACCACCCAGAACACCCTAGCAACCACCCAGGTTACCATAGCAATCGCCTAGCAACCACCCAGAACACCCTAGCAACCGTTTAGCAACACCTTAGCAACCACCCCAAGTACCTTAGCAACTGCCTAGCAACACCCTAGCAACCACCCAGGTTACATAGCAACCGCCTAGCAACCACCCAGAACACCCTAGCAACCGCCTAGCAACCGAGTGGCGATTTTGTCACTGCAAGCACCATTCACATTTTCTTCAGGAAATGTACATTCTAGTATTGTAATTACTATTCACCTGAACAAAACTTTGGCGCGTAACTCGTCCCGCACCGTTTGTCGTAGACCCATGAATGAGATGTCAAATCGACCGGCTTATTGAGGAGAGGTGTGCTATGACTTTTCTAAGCAATCGGGTGTACGATGTTCGCACAGTGTACGACAAATCAGCTGAAAAAAAGTCCCATAGACTTAACATTCAGACAAAATCAGTGAGATCGTATCTTTGGATCAGAAGGTCATAGAGACTTGGGGCTCGGCTCTTTTAACTCGGCCTATCAAGCAGCCGATAAGTAGTGACATAACAACTTCATAGCCACGCCCTAGCAACCAATTACAGCACCCTAGCAACCGAGTAGCGAATTTTGCCACTGCAAGCACCATTCACATTTTCTTCAGGAAATGTATATTCTAGTATTGTAATTACTATTCACCTGAACAAAACTTTGGCGCGTAACTCGTCCCGCACCGTTTGTCGTAGACCCACAAATGAGGTGTCAAATCGACCGGCTTATTGAGGAGAGGTGTGCTATGACTTTTCTAAGCGATCGGGTGTGCGATGTTCGCACAGCGTACGAAAAAACGGCTGAAAAAACTCCCATAGACTTAACATGGGGGCCAAATCTGTGAGATCATATCTTTAGATCAGAAGGTCGTAGAGACTTGGGGCTGGGCTCTTTTGACTCGGCCTATCAAGCAGCCAATAACTAATGACTTCATAGCCTCACCCTAGCAACCAATTACAGCACCCTAGCAACCGGGTGCCGAATTTTGCCACTGCAAGCACCATTCACATTTTCTTCAGGAAATGTACATTCTAGTATTGTAATTACTATTCACCTGAACAAAACTTTGGCGCTTAACTCGTCCCGCACCGTTTGTCGTAGACCCACGAATGAAGTGTCAAAGCGACCGGCTTATTGAGGAGAGGTGTGCTATGACTTTTCTAAGCGATCGGGTGTACGATGTTCGCACAGCGTATGAGAAAACGGCTGAAAAAACTCCCATAGACTTAACATGGGGGCCAAATCTGTGAGATCATATCTTTGGTTTAGAAGGTCATAGAGACTTGGGGCTGGGCTTTTTTGACTCGGACTATCAAGCAGCCAATAACTATTGACTTCATAGCCTCACCCTAGCAACCAGGTGCCGAATTTTGCCACTGCAAGCACCATTCACATTTTCTTCAGGAAATGTACATTCTAGTTATTATTATTCTTCTTCTTACTTGAATTTCCAAGACTAACTCCTCCTAGAACTTTAACTCCACAAACTCCAAACTCGGACTAGACCTTCAAACTGTTCTGACTTAGTGTGCTATATCTTTTCTAACTGATCCGACTTACGGTTTTCCTAAAAATGACAATTAAAGCTCGGAAAAATCCCATTGACTTTCATTGACGGAATGTTCAAATGAGCCAAGACTTTCAAATTCCAACTGTCAAAATTCAAATTCAAACTATGGAAACCCATTAGACTCAAAAACTCAATTAGACTCAACTGCCATTCTATGTACTATTTCTAATCCATTGAAACTCATTAAACTATCTATCTATCTAACTCATTCAAACTCATCTATCTATCTATCTATCTATCTATCTATCTATCTATCTATCTATCTATCTATCTATCTATCTATCTATCTATCTATCTATCTATCTATCTATCTATCATCACTGGTTGCTGCCAAGCCACTTCCTAGCAACCAAATGGAGTACCTTAGCAACCGTTTTGCAAAATCTATATCTCTGCATCAGAACATCGTACAGACATGGGGGTTGGTTTATATTGTCAAGCAGCCTTTGGAGTATCATCATTGGTAGCTGCCAAGCAACTCCCTAGCAACCAAACAGAGTACCCTAGCAACCGTTTTGTAAAATCTATATCTCTGCATCAGGACATCGTACAGACATGGGGGTTGGTTTAAATTGTCAAGCAGCCTTTGAAGATTCATCACTGGTAGCTGCCAAGCCACTCCCTAGCAACCAAACAGAGTACCCTAGCAACCGTTTTGCAAAATCTATATCTCTGCATCAGAACATTGTACCGACATGGGGGTTGGTTTATATTGTCAAGCAGCCTTTGAAGTATCATCATTGGTGGCTGCCAAGCCACTCCCTAGCAACCAAACAGAGTACCTTAGCAACCATTTTGCAAAATCTATATCTCTGCATCAGAACATCATACAGACATGGGGGTTGGTTTATATTGTCAAGCAACCTTTGGAGTATCATCACTGGTAGCTGCCAAGCCACTCCCTAGCAACCAAACAGAGTACCCTAGCAACCGTTTTGCAAAATCTATATCTCTGCATCAGAACATCGTAGAGAGATGGCGGTTGGCTCTTTTGACTCATGCTAGCAATCTGGACTTCCAACATGCTACACATGCTAGCAGTGAATAGCTACATGCTAATAGTGATTAGCTAAGTGCTAAACTGGGCTAAGAACATGCTAAATACTCTATAAAAACTTGATAGTAACCATCTGTGACAACTACTAACCACTTAGCAACATCATAGCAACCAACCAGGTTACCATAGCAACCGCCTAGCAACCACCAAGAACACCCTAGCAACTGCCTAGCAACACCTTAGCAACCACCCAGGTTACCATAGCAACTGCCTAGCAACCACCCCGAGTACCCTAGCAACCGCATAGCAACACCCTAGCAACCACCCCAAGTACCCTAGCAACCACATAGCAACACCATAGCAACCACCCAGAACACCTTAGCAACCGCATAGCAACACCTTAGCAACCACCCTGAGTACCCTAGCAACTGCATAGCAACACCCTAGCAACCATGCAGATTACCCTAGCAACCACATAGCAACACCCTAGCAACCACTCAGAACACCTTAGCAACCGCATAGCAACCACTCTGAGAACCCTAGCAACCACATAGCAACACCCTAGCAACCACCCTGAGTACCCTAGCAACCGCATAGCAACACCCTAGCAACCACCCCAAGTACCCTAGCAACCACATAGCAACACCATAGCAACCACCCAGAACACCTTAGCAACCGCATAGCAACACCTTAGCAACCACCCTGAGTACCCTAGGAACTGCATAGCAACAGCCTAGCAACCACTCAGAACACCTTAGCAACCGCATAGCAACCACTCTGAGAACCCTAGCAACCACATAGCAACACCCTAGCAACCACCCTGAGTACCCTAGCAACCGCATAGCAACACCCTAGCAACCACCCTGAGTACCCTAGCAACCGCATATCAACACCCTAGCAACCACCCCAAATACCCTAGCAACCCCATAGCAACACCTTAGCAACCACCCGAGTACCTTAGCAACCGCATAGCAACACCTTAGCAACCACCCCAATACCCTAGCAACCCCATAGCAACACCTTAGCAACCACCCCGAATACCTTAGCAACCGCATAGCAACACCCTTGCAACCACCCTGAGTACCCTAGCAACCACTTAACACCCTAGCAACCGCCTTAAGTACCCTGACTCTATCTATCTATCTATCTATCTATCTATCTATCTATCTATCTATCTATCTATCTATCTATCTATCTATCTATCTATCAAACTAAATCTATCAAACTAAGTCTATTTATTGAACTAAATCTATCTAATAAAACTTAAACTTTCAAACTTCAAACTTTTAAAACTACTTCAAACTTTCTGGACCGGCTTTTTCAAGCCAACTTAAAGTTTGTCTTCAAACTTTTTTATCTAGTTAAGTTGGCTTGAAAAAGCCAACTTACTGATCTACGTCTTAAGCTTATTATTATTCTTCTTAGACTAAATTTCTAAATGCATCTCCTCCTAGACTGTTCAAGCTACAACCACCAAACTCGGACTAGACCTTCAGACTGTTCTGACTTAGTGTGCTATATCTTTTCAGACTGATCCGACTTACGGTTTTCCTAAAAATGCTGATTAAACCTGGAAAAAACTCCCATTGACTTTCATTGAACTGCCTTGGCTGATCTGAACATTCCGTCCAACTGTCAAAATTCAAATTCAAACACACAGACTCAATTAAACTGCCATTCCTATTTCCAAGCCATTTAAACTCATTCAAACTCATTCAAACTCATTCTATCTATCTATCTATCTATCTAAATCTAACTCTATCAAACTAAATCTATCTATCTATCTATCTATCTATCTATCTATCTATCTATCTATCTATCTATCTATCTATCTATCTAAATCTAACTCTATCAAACTAAATCTATCTATGTAAATCTAACTCTATCAAACTAAATCTATCTATCTAAATCTAAATCTATCAAACTAAATCTATCTATCTATCTATCTATCTATCTATCTATCTATCTATCTATCTATCTATCTATCTATCTATTTCTCTTTCTAATCTATCTATCTATCTATCTATCTATCTATCTATCTATCTATCTATCTATCTATCTATCTATCTATCATCTATCTATTTCTCTTTCTAATCTATCTATCTATCTATCTATCTATCTATCTATCTATCTATCTATCTATCTATCTATCTATCTATCAAACTAAATCTATCTATCTATCTATCTATTTCTCTTTTTAATCTATCTATCTCTATCTATCTATCAAACTAAATCTATCTATCTATCTATCTATCTATCTATCTATCCCTTCTCATCTATCTATCAATCTATCTTTCTTCTCATCTATCACTCATCTATCAATCTATCTATCTATCTATCTTCTCATCTATCACTTCTCATCTATCTCTCTTCTCATCTATCACTTCTCATCTATCTCTCTATCTATCTCTCTATCTATCTATCTATCTATCTATCTATCTATGATCAACTCTCATAGCAACCACCCAAACCAACCTAGCAACCACCCAGAACACCATGGCAACTGCATAGCAACCACACAAATCACCCTGGCATCATCCTAGCAACCAGCCTGGATACAATAGCAACCACATAGCAACACCATGGCAACCACCCCGAGTACCCTAGCAACCGCATAGCAACACCCTAGCAACCGACCCGAGTACCCTAGCAACCGCATAGCAACACCCTAGCAACCACCCCGAGTACCCTAGCAACAGCATAGCAACACCTTAGCAACCACCCCGAGTACCCTAGCAACACCTTAGCAACCACCCCGAGTACCCTAGCAACACCCTAACAACCACCCCAAGTACCCTAGCAACCGCATAGCAACACCCTAGCAACCACCCGAGTACCCTAGCAACCGCATAGCAACACCTTAGCAACCACCCCGAGTACTATAGCAACCGCATAGCAACACCCTAGCAACCACCCCGAGTACCCTAGCAACCGCATAGCAACACCTTAGCAACCACCCCGAGTACCCTAGCAACACCTTAGCAACCACCCAGAGTACCCTAGCAACCGCATAGCAACACCCTAGCAACCACCCGAGTACCATAGCAACACCTTAGCAACCACCCCGAGTACCATAGCAACCGCATAGCAACACCTTAGCAACCACCCCGAGTACCCTAGCAACTGCATAGCAACACCCTAGCAACCGCATAGCAACACCTTAGCAACCACCCCGAGTACCCTAGCAACTGCATAGCAACACCTTAGCAACCACCCCGAGTACCCTAGCAACTGCATAGCAACACCATAGCAACCAAACAGAGTGCCCTAGCAACCAATTTGCAAAATCTATATCTCTGCATCAGAACATCTTCCAGACATGGGGGTTGGTTTATATTGTCAAGCAGCCTTTGGAGTATCATCACTGGTAGCTGCCAAGCCACTCCCTAGCAACCAAACAGAGTACCCTAGCAACCGTTTTGCAAAATCTATATCTCTGCATCAGTACATCGTAGAGACATGGCGGTTGGCTCTTTTGACTCATGCTAGCAATCTGGACTTCAACATGCTAGCAGTGAATAGCTACATGCTAATAGTGATTAGCTAAGTGCTAAAGTGGGCTAAGAACATGCTAATAACTCTATAAAAACTCCATAGTATCCATCTGTGACAATTACCAATCTATCTATCTATCTATCTAATAAAACTTAAACTTTCAAACTTCAAACTTTTAAAACTTCTTCAAACTTTCTGGCTATGCTTTTTCAAGCCAACTTAAAGTTTGTCCTCAAACTTTTTTATCTAGTTATTATTATTATTCTTACTTGAATTTCCAAGACTAACTCCTCCTAGAGCTTTAACTCTATAAACTCCAAACTCGGGTCAGACCTTCAAACTGTTCTGACTTAGTGTGCTATATCTTTTCTAACTGATCCGACTTACGGTTTTCCTAAAAATGGCTATTTAAACTCGGAAAAATCCCATTGACTTTCATTGACCAACTGTTCAAATGAGCCAAGACTACGGAAGCCCATTAGACTCAAAACTCAAATAGACACAATTAAACTGTACTGTTTCTAATCCATTGAAACCCATTGAAACTCTGAATCTATCTATCTATCTATCTATCTATCTATCTATCTATCTATCTATCTATCTATCTATCTATCTATCTATCTATCTATCTATCTATCTATCTAACTAATAACTATCCATCTAACTAATATATATCTAACTAATAACTATCTAACTAACTAATATCTATCTAATTTATATCTAACTAATAACTATCTATCCATCTAACTAATATCTATCTAACTAATATCTATCTAACTAACTAATATATATCTAATTTATATCTATCTAACTAATAACTATCTATCTATCTATCTATCTATCTATCTATCTATCTATCTATCTATCTAACTAATATCTATCTATCTAACTAATATCTATCTAACTAATAACTATCTATCTAACTAATATCTATCTAATTTATATCTATCTATCTATCTATCTAACTAATAACTATCTAAGTAATAACTATCTATCCATCTAACTAATATCTAACTAATATCTATCTAACTAATAGCTATCTATCCATTTAACTAATATCTATCTAACTAATATCTATCTATCCATCTAATTAATATCTATCTAACTAATAACTATTTATCCATCCAACTAATATCTATCTAAATAATAACTATCATCTAACTAATATCTATCTAACTAAAAACTATCTAACTATTAACTATCTAATTAATATCTACTGTATCTAACTAACTAATAACTATCTATCTATCTAATATCGAACTAATAACTATCTATCTATCTATCTATCTATCTATCTATCTATCTATCTATCTATCTATCTATCTATCTATCTATCTATCCAACTAATATCTAATAACTATCCAACTAATATCTATCTAACTAATAACTATCTAACTAATATCTATCTATCCATCTAACTAATATCTATCTAACTAATAAATATCATATATAGAAACTCCTAGCGACCTCATAGCAATACCCTAGCAACCAAACAGAGTACCCTAGCAACCGTTTTGCAAAATCTATATCTCTGCATCAGAACATCGTAAAGACATGGGGGTTGGTTTATATTGTCAAGTAGCCTTTGGAGTATCATCATTGGTAGCTGCCGAGCCACTCCCTAGCAACCAAACAGTACCCTAGCAACCGTTTTGCAAGATCTATATCTCTGCATCAGAACATCGTACAGACATGGGGGTTGGTTTATATTGTCAATTAGCCTTTGAAGTATCATCATTGGTAGCTGCCAAGCCACTCCCTAGCAACCAAACAGTACCTTAGCAACCGTTTTGCAAGATCTATATCTCTGCATCAGAACATCGTACAGACATGGGGGTTGGTTTATATTGTCAAGTAGCCTTTGAAGTATCATCATTGGTAGCTGCTGAGCCACTCCCTACCAACCAAACAGTACCTTAGCAACCGTTTTGCAAGATCTATATCTCTGCATCAGAACATCGTACAGACATGGGGGTTGGTTTATATTGTCAAGCAGCCTTTGGAGTATCATCATTGGTAGCTGCAAAGCCACTCCCTAGCAACCAAACAGAGTACCCTAGCAACCGTTTTGCAAAATCTATATCTCTGCATCAGAACATCGTACAGACATGGGGATTGGTTTATATTGTCAAGCAGCCTTTGGAGTATCATCACTGGTAGCTGCCAAGCCACTCCCTAGCAACCAAACAGAGTACCCTAGCAACCGTTTTGCAAAATCTATATTTCTGCATCAGAACATCGTACAGACATGGGGGTTGGTTTATATTGTCAAGCAGCCTTTGGAGTATCATCATTGGTAGCTGCCAAGCCACTCCCTAGCAACCAAACAGTACCCTAGCAACCGTTTTGCAAGATCTATATCTCTGCATCAGAACATCGTACAGACATGGGGGTTGGTTTATATTGTCAATTAGCCTTTGAAGTATCATCATTGGTAGCTGCCAAGCCACTCCCTAGCAACCAAACAGTACCTTAGCAACCGTTTTGCAAGATCTATATCTCTGCATCAGAACATCGTACAGACATGGGGGTTGGTTTATATTGTCAAGTAGCCTTTGAAGTATCATCATTGGTAGCTGCTGAGCCACTCCCTACCAACCAAACAGTACCTTAGCAACCGTTTTGCAAGATCTATATCTCTGCATCAGAACATCGTACAGACATGGGGGTTGGTTTATATTGTCAAGCAGCCTTTGGAGTATCATCATTGGTAGCTGCCGAGCCACTCCCTAGCAACCAAACAGTACCCTAGCAACCGTTTTGCAAGATCTATATCTCTGCATCAGAACATCGTACAGACATGGGGGTTGGTTTATATTGTCAAGTAGCCTTTGGAGTATCATCATTGGTAGCTGC
This sequence comes from Chanodichthys erythropterus, assembly GCF_024489055.1. Lineage (NCBI taxonomy): Eukaryota > Metazoa > Chordata > Actinopteri > Cypriniformes > Xenocyprididae > Chanodichthys > Chanodichthys erythropterus. Next base: position 59,567,428 of record NC_090232.1, on the reverse strand, counting down.
CGAGCCACTCCCTAGCAACCAAACAGTACCCTAGCAACCGTTTTGCAAGATCTATATCTCTGCATCAGAACATCGTACAGACATGGGGGTTGGTTTATATTGTCAAGTAGCCTTTGGAGTATCATCATTGGTAGCTGCTGAGCCACTCCCTAGCAACCAAACAGTACCCTAGCAACCATTTTGCAAAATCTATATCTCTGCATCAGAATATCGTAAAGACATGGGGGTTGGTTTATATTGTCAAGCAGCCTTTGGAGTATCATCACTGGTAGCTGCCAAGCCACTCCCTAGCAACCAAACAGTACCCTAGCAACCGTTTTGCAAGATCTATATCTCTGCATCAGAACATCGTAAAGACATGGTGGTTGGTTTATATTGTCAAGCAGCCTTTGCAGTATCATCATTGGTAGCTGCCGAGCCACTCCCTAGCAACCAAACAGAGTACCCTAGCAACCGTTTTGCAAGATCTATATCTCTGCATCAAAACATCGTAGAGACATGGGGTTTGGTTTATATTGTCAAGCAGTCTTTGGAGTATTATCATTGGTAGCTGCCAAGCCACTTCCTAGCAACCAAACTGTACCCTAGCAACCGTTTTGCAAGATATATATCTCTGCATCAAAACATCGTAGAGACAGGGGGTTTGGTTTATATTGTCAAGCAATCTTTGGAGTATTATCATTGGTAGCTGCCATGCCACTTCCTAGCAACCAAACAGTACCCTAGCAACCGTTTTGTAAGATCTATATCTCTGCATCAGAACACCGTACAGACATGGGGGTTGGTTTATATTGTCAAGCAGCCTTTGGAGTATCATCACTGGTAGCTGCCTAGCCACTCCCTAGCAACCAAACAGAGTACCCTAGCAACCATTTAACAAGATCTATATCTCTGCATAAGAACATCGTAGAGACATGGCGGTTGGCTCTTTTGACTCATCCTAGCAATCTGGACTTCCAACATGCTACACATGCTAGCAGTGAATAGCTACATGCTAATAGTGATTAGCCTAATGTTAAATCTAACTACTAAACTAAAACTTAAACTTTTAAACTGAAAACTCTCAAACTTCACACTTTTAAAACTACTTCAAACTTTCTGGACCGGCTTTTTCAAGCCAACTTAAAGTTTGTCCTCAAACTTTTTTATCTAGTTATTATTATTTTTCTTCTTACTTGAATTTCCAAGACTAACTCCTCCTAGAGCTTTAACTCTATAAACTCCAAACTCGGGTCAGACCTTCAAACTGTTCTGACTTAGTGTGCTATATCTTTTCTAACTGATCCGACTTACGGTTTTCCTAAAAATGGCTATTTAAACTCGGAAAAATCCCATTGACTTTCATTGACCGACTGTTCAAATGAGCCAAGACTACGGAAGCCCATTAGACTCAAAAGTCAAATAGACTCAATTAAACTGTACTGTTTCTAATCCATTGAAACCCATTGAAACTCATCTATCTATCTATCTATCTATCTATCTATCTATCTATCTATCTATCTATCTATCTATCTATCTATCTATCTATCTATCTATCTATCTATCATCTATCTATCTATCTATCTATCTATCTATCTATCTATCTATCTATCTATCTAACTAATAACTATCCATCTAACTAATATATATCTAACTAATAACTATCTAACTAACTAATATCTATCTAATTTATATCTATCTATCTATCTATCTATCTAACTAATATCTATCTAACTAATAACTATCTATCTAACTAATATCTATCTAATTTATATCTATCTATCTATCTAACTAATAACTATCTAAGTAATAACTATCTATCCATCTAACTAATATCTAACTAATATCTATCTAACTAATAACTATCTATCCATTTAACTAATATCTATCTAACTAATATCTATCTAACTAATAACTATCTATCCATCTAATTAATATCTATCTAAATAATAACTATCCAACTAATATCTATCTAAATAATAACTATCCAACTAATATCTATCTAAATAATAACTATCATCTAACTAATATCTATCTAACTAAAAACTATCTAACTATTAACTATCTAATTAATATCTACTGTATCTAACTAACTAATAACTATCTATCTATCTAATATCGAACTAATATCTATCTATCTATCTATCTATCTATCTATCTATCTATCTATCTATCTATCTATCTATCTATCTATCTATCTATCTATCTATCTATCCAACTAATATCTAATAACTATCCAACTAATATCTATCTAACTAATAACTATCTAACTAATATCTCTCTATCCATCTAAGTAATATCTATCTAACTAATAAATATCATATATACAAACTCCTAGCGACCTCATAGCAATACCCTAGCAACCAAACAGAGTACCCTAGCAACCTTTTTGCAAGATCTATATCTCTGCATCAGAACATCGTACAGACATGGGGGTTGGTTTATATTGTCAAGTAGCCTTTGGAGTATCATCATTGGTAGCTGCCAAGCCACTCCCTGGCAACCAAACAGTACCCTAGCAACCGTTTTGCAAGATCTATATCTCTGCATCAGAACATCGTACAGACATGGGGGTTGGTTTATATTGTCAAGCAGCCTTTGGAGTATCACCATTGGTAGCTGCCGAGCCACTCCCTAGCAACCAAACAGTACCCTAGCAACCGTTTTGCAAAATCTATATCTCTGCATCAGAACATCGTAAAGACATGGGGGTTGGTTTATATTGTCAAGCAGCCTTTGGAGTATCATCATTGGTAGCTGCCGAGCCACTCCCTAGCAACCAAACAGTACCCTAGCAACCGTTTTGCAAGATCTATATCTCTGCATCAGAACATCGTACAGACATGGGGGTTGGTTTATATTGTCAAGTAGCCTTTGGAGTATCATCATTGGTAGCTGCTGAGCCAATCCCTAGCAACCAAACAGTACCCTAGCAACCGTTTTGCAAAATCTATATCTCTGTATTAGAATATCGTACAGACATGGGGGTTGGTTTATATTGTCAAGCAGCCTTTGGAGTATCATCATTGGTAGCTGCCAAGCCACTCCCTAGCAACCAAACAGTACCCTAGCAACCGTTTTGCAAGATCTATATCTCTGCATCAGAACATCGTACAGACATGGGGGTTGGTTTATATTGTCAAGTAGCCTTTGGAGTATCATCATTGGTAGCTGCCGAGCCACTCCCTAGCAACCAAACAGTACCCTAGCAACCGTTTTGCAAGATATATATCTCTGCATCAGAACATCGTAAAGACATGGGGGTTGGTTTATATTGTCAAGCAGCCTTTGGAGTATCATCATTGGTAGCTGCCGAGCCACTCCCTAGCAACCAAACAGAGTACCCTAGCAACCGTTTTGCAAGATCTATATCTCTGCATCAAAACATCGTAGAGACATGGGGTTTGGTTTATATTGTCAAGCAGTCTTTGGAGTATTATCATTGTTAGCTGCCAAGCCACTCCCTAGCAACCAAACTGTACCCTAGCAACCGTTTTGCAAGATATATATCTCTGCATCAAAACATCGTAGAGACATGGGGTTTGGTTTATATTGTCATGCAATCTTTGAAGTATTATCATTGGTAGCTGCCATGCCACTCCCTAGCAACCAAACAGAGTACCCTAGCAACCATTTTACAAGATCTATATCTCTGCATAAGAACATCGTAGAGACATGGCGGTTGGCTCTTTTGACTCATCCTAGCAATCTGGACTTCCAACATGCTACACATGCTAGCAGTGAATAGCTACATGCTAATAGTGATTAGCCTAATGTTAAATCTAACTATTAAACTAAAACTTAAACTTTTAAACTGAAAACTCTCAAACTTCACACTTTTAAAACTACTTCAAACTTTCTGGACCGGCTTTTTCAAGCCAACTTAAAGTTTGTCCTCAAACTTTTTTATCTAGTTATTATTCTTCTTCTTCTGAGCCAAATTTTAGACTGCATCTCCTCCTAGAGCTTTAAAGCTACAACCACCAAACTCGGCCCAGACCTTCAAACTGTTCTGACTCGAGTTGCTATATCTTTTCAGACTGATCCGACTTACGGTTTTCCTAAAAATGCTGATCAAACTTGGAAAAACTCCCATAGACTTACATTGAAAATCTGAACATTCCATCAACCTTCAACTGTTAAATTCAAATCAAAACAAACTGAAGCCCATTAAACTCAATGAAGCTTCCATTCTGTGTACTATTACTGAGCCATTCAAACTCATTCAAACTCATAAACTAACTAACTAACTTTCTAACTAACTATATAACTATCTATCTAACTCAAATTCAAATCTAAACAAACTGAAGCCCATTAAACTCAATGAAGCTTCCATTCTATGTACTATTACTGAGTCATTCAAACTCATTCAAACTCATAAACTAACTAACTAACTTTCTAACTAACTATATAATTATCTATCTAACTCAAATTCAAATCAAAACAAACTGAAGCCCATTAAACTCAATGAAGCTTCCATTCTATGTACTATTACTGAGTCATTCAAACTCATTCAAACTCATAAACTAACTAACTAACTTTCTAACTAACTGTATAACTATCTATCTAACTCAAATTCAAATCAAAACAAACTGAAGCCCATTAAACTCAATGAAGCTTCCATTCAATGTACTAAGCCATTCAAACTCATTCAAACTCATAAACTAACTTTCTAACTATCTGACTAAATTACTAACCATCTAACTAACTATCTATCTAACTAACTAACTAACTATCTGACTAACTATATCTACACACACTCACTCACACTTGTTACAGATCCCTTGTCTTCCTGGACTCCATATCCCATTATCCTCCTGTTTCATCACCTGCACTCACTTCCCTCGTCAGCTCCTCATCATCACAGATCACCTGCACCTGGACTCTATCATCTGCACTCCCTTTATAATGCACTCACTCCCTGCACTCCTGGTCCGTTCTATGTTGTGATAAAGTGTATGTTTGGTGTTTCCTGCCTTGTTGAATTAAAGAAGTGTGTATCATTGTGGAAATCCGTATCTGCCTCATCTCTATACCAGTACACGTAACAGAAGAACGGACCTTTACCAACTGGATTTTCACAAACTGGAATATGGAGACTTCCACCAGCTCCCTGGCTTCTGCTCCTCCAAGGCCTCTCTCCCATCTGGCAGCTGGCGATCGCCTCATCGGGCTCCTTCAGGTGGGTCGTTCGCTGGAGAGGTATGTGGAGGAGTTCGTTGAGCTTGCTTTTTTGACTAACTGGCCCGACGCTCAGTTGATCGCCCTGTTTCTGGATGGACTGGACGACAACACTATCCGTTTTGATGAACCTGTTTTTCGTTTCTCCTTAAGTGAAACTATCAGTTTAATTTTGTGGTTAAATGGCTCCAAATTCTTTGTGGACACGGTTCATGATCAGTGTATGTCTCCAGTCCATCCGGAAACACGGTTGGCCGGGCCAGTCAGTCAATCTCCGTCTTCCTCCGCATGCCCCTCCAGCGAACTCCCTGCCTGCCCCACACGGAACCCACACTCCTCAACTGGGTCCCGAAAGCGGAGGAGGAGGAAACAGCCCGCTCCAGTATCTCCAGAGCCCGCTCCAGTATCTCCAGAGCCCGTTCCAGCGTTTCCAGAGCCCGCTCCAGCGTTTCCAGAGCCCGCTCCAGCGTTTCCAGAGCCCGCTCCAGCGTTTCCAGAGCCCGCTCCAGCGTTTCCAGAGCCCGCTCCAGCGTTTCCAGAGCCCGCTCCAGTATCTCCAGAGCCCGCTCCAGTATCTCCAGAGCCCGCTCCAGTATCTCCAGAGCCCGCTCCAGTATCTCCAGAGCCCGCTCCAGTATCTCCAGAGCCCGCTCCAGTATCTCCAGAGCCCGCTCCAGTATCTCCAGAGCCCGCTCCAGTATCTCCAGAGCCCGCTCCAGTATCTCCAGAGCCCGCTCCAGTATCTCCAGAGCCCGCTCCAGTATCTCCAGAGCCCGCTCCAGTATCTCCAGAGCCCGCTCCAGTATCTCCAGAGCCCGCTCCAGTATCTCCAGAGCCCGCTCCAGTATCTCCAGAGCCCGCTCCAGTATCTCCAGAGCCCGCTCCAGTATCTCCAGAGCCCGCTCCAGTATCTCCAGAGCCCGCTCCAGTATCTCCAGAGCCCGCTCCAGTATCTCCAGAGCCCGCTCCAGTATCTCCAGAGCCCGCACCAGAATCTACAGAGCCCGCTCCAGTATCTCCAGAGCCCGCTCCAGTATCTCCAGAGCCCGCTCCAGTATCTCCAGAGCCCGCTCCAGTATCTCCAGAGCCCGCTCCAGTATCTCCAGAGCCCGCTCCAGTATCTCCAGAGCCCGCTCCAGTATCTCCAGAGCCCGCTCCAGTATCTCCAGAGCCCGCTCCAGTATCTCCAGAGCCCGCTCCAGTATCTCCAGAGCCCGCTCCAGTATCTCCAGAGCCCGCTCCAGTATCTCCAGAGCCCGCTCCAGTATCTCCAGAGCCCGCTCCAGTATCTCCAGAGCCCGCTCCAGTATCTCCAGAGCCCGCTCCAGTATCTCCAGAGCCCGCTCCAGTATCTCCAGAGCCCGCTCCAGTATCTCCAGAGCCCGCTCCAGTATCTCCAGAGCCCGCTCCAGTATCTCCAGAGCCCGCTCCAGTATCTCCAGAGCCCGCTCCAGTATCTCCAGAGCCCGCTCCAGTATCTCCAGAGCCCGCTCCAGTATCTCCAGAGCCCGCTCCAGTATCTCCAGAGCCCGCTCCAGTATCTCCAGAGCCCGCTCCAGTATCTCCAGAGCCCGCTCCAGTATCTCCAGAGCCCGCTCCAGGATCTCCAGAGCCCGCTCCAGTATCTCCAGAGCCCGCTCCAGTATCTCCAGAGCCCGCTCCAGTATCTCCAGAGCCCGCTCCAGTATCTCCAGAGCCCGCTCCAGTATCTCCAGAGCCCGCTCCAGTATCTCCAGAGCCCGCTCCAGTATCTCCAGAGCCCGCTCCAGTATCTCCAGAGCCCGCTCCAGTATCTCCAGAGCCCGCTCCAGTATCTCCAGAGCCCGCTCCCGCCTACGAGCCCTCAGCTCCAGCCGCCGCCGCCGCCTACGAGCCCTCAGCTCCAGCCGCCGCCGCCGCCTACGAGCCCTCAGCTCCAGCCGCCGCCGCCGCCTACGAGCCCTCAGCTCCAGCCGCCGCCGCCGCCTACGAGCCCTCAGCTCCAGCCGCCGCCGCCGCCTACGAGCCCTCAGCTCCAGCCGCCGCCGCCGCCTACGAGCCCTCAGCTCCAGCCGCCGCCGCCGCCTACGAGCCCTCAGCTCCAGCCGCCGCCGCCGCCTACGAGCCCTCAGCTCCAGCCGCCGCCGCCGCCGCCTACGAGCCCTCAGCTCCAGCCGCCGCCGCCGCCGCCACCGAGCCCTCAGCTCCAGCCGCCGCCGCCGCCGCCTACGAGCCCTCAGCTCCAGCCGCCGCCGCCGCCGCCTACGAGCCCTCAGCTCCAGCCGCCGCCGCCGCCGCCTCCGAGCCCTCAGCTCCAGCCGCCGCCGCCGCCGCCTACGAGCCCTCAGCTCCAGCCGCCGCCGCCGCCGCCTACGAGCCCTCAGCTCCAGCCGCCGCCGCCGCCGCCTACGAGCCCTCAGCTCCAGCCGCCGCCGCCGCCGCCTACGAGCCCTCGGCTCCCGGCCGCCGCCGCCGCCGCCTACGAGCCCTCGGCTCCAGCCGCCGCCGCCGCCGCCTCGAGCCCTCGGCTCCGGCCGCCGCCGCCGCCGCCTCGAGCCCTCGGCTCCGGCCGCCGCCGCCGCCGCCTACGAGCCCTCAGCTCCGGCCGCCGCCGCCGCCGCCTACGAGCCCTCGGCTCCAGCCGCCGCCGCCGCCGCCTACGAGCCCTCAGCTCCAGCCGCCGCCGCCGCCGCCTACGAGCCCTCGGCTCCAGCCGCCGCCGCCGCCGCCGCGAGCCCTCAGCTCCAGCCGCCGCCGCCGCCGCCTCGAGCCCTCGGCTCCAGCCGCCGCCGCCGCCGCCTACGAGCCCTCAGCTCCAGCCGCCGCCGCCGCCTCGAGCCCTCAGCTCCAGCCGCCGCCGCCGCCTACGAGCCCTCAGCTCCAGCCGCCGCCGCCGCCTACGAGCCCTCAGCTCCAGCCGCCGCCGCCGCCTACGAGCCCTCAGCTCCAGCCGCCGCCGCCGCCTACGAGCCCTCAGCTCCAGCCGCCGCCGCCGCCTACGAGCCCTCAGCTCCAGCCGCCGCCGCCGCCTACGAGCCCTCAGCTCCAGCCGCCGCCGCCGCCTACGAGCCCTCAGCTCCAGCCGCCGCCGCCGCCTACGAGCCCTCAGCTCCAGCCGCCGCCGCCGCCTACGAGCCCTCAGCTCCAGCCGCCGCCGCCGCCTACGAGCCCTCAGCTCCAGCCGCCGCCGCCGCCTACGAGCCCTCAGCTCCAGCCGCCGCCGCCGCCTACGAGCCCTCAGCTCCAGCCGCCGCCGCCGCCTACGAGCCCTCAGCTCCAGCCGCCGCCGCCGCCTACGAGCCCTCAGCTCCAGCCGCCGCCGCCGCCTACGAGCCCTCAGCTCCAGCCGCCGCCGCCGCCTACGAGCCCTCAGCTCCAGCCGCCGCCGCCTACGAGCCCTCAGCTCCAGTCTCCGCCGCCGAGCCAAGTTCTCCAGTCTCCGCCGCCGAGCCAGCTCCATGCTCCTCCACCCACACATTGACTTTATTCCTTGGACTCCTCAATATGATCCTAAACCTCTCCAAGTATTTTTTGGGGGGGGGCCAAGTACCCGTGGGTGGGGGACATGTGGGCGCCACACATGTGGGTGGGCCTCTGACATGGCCTGCCAAGGCTCCTGACCCGCCGTGGCCTGCCAAGGCTCCTGACCCGCCATGGCTCATGGATCCGCCCTGGAGACCTCCACTCCAGTCCACTCATCCCCCGGCACCTGCATGAGGTCTCCAGGGCGCCCGCCCCCCCCTCCCGGTTATTCTATTTACGGCGCGAGGACGCGCCTACCGGGAGGGGGAGGTACTGTTACAGATCCCTTGTCTTCCTGGACTCCATATCCCATTATCCTCCTGTTTCATCACCTGCACTCACTTCCCTCGTCAGCTCATCATCACAGATCACCTGCACCTGGACTCTATCATCTGCACTCCCTTTATAATGCACTCACTCCCTGCACTCCTGGTCCGTTCTATGTTGTGATAAAGTGTATGTTTGGTGTTTCCTGCCTTGTTGAATTAAAGAAGTGTGTATCATTGTGGAAATCCGTATCTGCCTCATCTCTATACCAGTACACGTAACAACACTTACTTACTCACACATTATCTAGCTTTTAAACTACTAAACTGAAACTTAAACTATTTCAAACTAAAAAGCTTCAAACTTCAAGCTTTTAAAACTACTCCAAACCTTCTGGCTAGGCTTTTTCAAGCCAACTTAAAGTTTGTCTACGAACTTTACTCATCTAGTTTGTATTTGATGTAGATCTAAACGCTATATTACACTGACAATAAATTACAATTAAATTAATAAATGAATTAATAAGTAATAGACTAAAACACACATTTGTGAGGTGCCATGATCACTATTACACAGGTATTTTTTGGGAAAAAAGGTGAACAAAGTGTCAATGTGGAAAATATGTGGAAATTCATGTTTTTCAAAATTCTTCAAACATAATGGATAGTTTTGTTCGCAAGGCTTTCTTCCACGCACATTTGCATTGTCGACTGTAAGATTGGAAATGTATTTTCTTGCGCCCTGAAATATATTTTCATATATAAATATATTTTTCCTGCCCCTGAAATACATATTTAAATATATTTTAAGTATATGAAGGTTGAAACAAATATATATGGGTGATTCTTCAATTAGGGGAACTTTTATGTCCCCAGATTATACATTCATGTTAAAAATAATATATTATAAAATAAATAGTTTAGTTATTTCAAATAATATTTATTGCACCACCAAAAAATGTTATACACTAAAATCAGTATGATTTCCATGTTTAAAAATGTTTTCATCAATAATATTTGGCTACTCAAGCCTTGTCCCCAACCCAGACTTTAAAACTTGTCTGCTCTGAAAATGTGATAAAATGTTATCAGTTCATTAAAAAATCACAATATATGTTTAAACAGTAACTTAAAAAGGCACTTGATGCATAATTTGGGTTCATATCTGTGCAATTTGTGAATATTTTTAACAATTTAGTATTGTCCACAACAATACTGTCATTACCGCGACAGTCTATGATTACAACAAGGATTTTTTGAGGGTAAGACTTGTTTATGCCGTAACCATGGAAATGAAGACCAGCAAGGGAGCACATGTCAGCCATGGAAGAACAGTGACATTTGATGTCTGAAAAAGTAAGTAATTTAATCATGAATTCCTTCTGATCATGGAGTAGACTTATTCAGCATCATCATTACCATAAATGCTGTAGCAGCAATATTTTGATAAATATATGTATATATTCACATGATTTATGTGTATTTAAAGTTCTTTTTGTACTAGCTGTTGAGTGATGTTAGCAAATCCATGACCTAGCATCTTTTTTTCCTGAAAAACAAAAAAATGTCATTACCGCAACACGTCATTACCAACACACAACTTGTTGTGATGGTAATGACAAGTGATGGTGGTAATGACATGTTCTGTGTCACTATCTATATCATATTATGTGTTTATAAATTAAGTTAAAGAAGCATAATAGTGTTATTTTACAATGAAACTTAAATGAGATGCCTTACTTCCTAAAACTATTTTTTCTTAATTTTTAACCAGAATGGCTCCCAAGAAATCAGCTGAAAGGTCTAGAGATTATAGAAAAAAATTGAAGGAAGATCCTGTAAAATACATGTTTGAAAGCAAACACAATACATTATACACTGTGTGCAGAATTATTAGGCAAGTTGATTTTCTGATCATATTTTTTTCCAAGCACATTTTACCAATTCCAATCCACATCAATCTTAAGAACTACTATTAATATTGTTTTTAATAATTTATAAGTGATATATAATTGTTCATGAAGGCTGGAAATGAAAAATGCCTTATATTCAGGTGTGCAGAATTATTAGGCAGGTTTTCTTTTACAGGCAAAATGAGCCAAAAAAGAGAGGGTCATACAAAAACAGGTGGAAAAGAAAAGACACATGTTAACTTCAAAATAATTAAGAATTAAGGTGAAGAATTAAGTGTGAAACCATCAGGAACCATTTAGTCTCCAGCGGCACCATTTTCCAGAACTGCAACCTACCTGGAGTCTCCAGAAGTGCGAGGTGTCAGGATCTCAGAGACTTAGGTTAGCTAAAGAATCCTAAAAAATGAACCTCTCTTAATAAAAATCACAAGCTGAAGTGTTATAAAATACATGAAGACTGGGTTTTTATAGGCCTTATCGACAGACAGCTTGAGAGTGACTCCCGAAGGACCAGCACCACATCCTCTTGTACCACTGTTTGAAGAATTTATTTTCCAGAATCTGGCAGTAAGGTGTGGGAGTTCACTTTTAGTCCATCTCTTATCCTGAAATGTCCATCTTGCAGAGATTGACTAAATGATCTTTAAATGATGTTAATGGCCAGAGGCGAATATCAGAAAACAATCCCTCGCTCTGGCCCCGGGGGGAGATCACCTCTCGCCCTCACAGCTCACTGATTTATCTAAGTTACAAGCAGAATTTGCAGACGTGTTTTCTCCCCTACCGGGCCGTACAAACCTCATTCAGCACCACATCGAGACAGAGCCGGGCGTGGTGGTTCGCAGCCGGCCGTATAGATTGCCTGAACACAAGAAAAATGTAGTTCAGGCAGAATTAGAGGCTATGCTTGAAATGGGAGTAATAGAAGAGTCCAGCAGTAACTGGGCGAGCCCGATAGTTTTGGTTCCCAAGACGGACGGCTCAGTTCGGTTCTGTGTGGACTACCGCAAGGTGAACGCAGTGTCAAAGTTCGACGCGTATCCAATGCCTCGGGTGGACGAGTTGCTTGACCGGCTAGGTACGGCTCGATTTTATTCGACACTGGACTTAACGAAAGGGTATTGGCCGATCCCCTTGTCGCCATTATCCAAAGAAAAGACAGCTTTCACAACGCTGTTCGGATTACACCAATTCGTTACTCTTCCGTTCGGGCTGTTCGGGGCACCGGCTACCTTTCAGCGTCTCATGGATAAAATTTTGCGGCCCCATGGTGCATATGCTGCTGCCTATCTGGACGATATTATCATCTTCAGTAATGACTGGCAGCGGCATATGCAGCATTTGAGGGCCGTCCTGAGATCGCTCAGGGGGGCCGGGCTCACGGCCAACCCGAAGAAGTGTGCGATTGGGCGCGTGGAAGTAAGGTATCTGGGCTTCCACTTGGGGCATGGACAGGTGCGTCCCCAAATTGATAAGACGGCAGCAATTGCGACCTGTCCGCGCCCCAAGACCAAAAAGGAGGTTAGACAGTTCCTCGGGCTGGCGGGATATTACAGGAGGTTTGTTCCTAATTATTCGGCCCTCACCAGCTCGTTGACTGATCTAACTAAAAAGGATGCGCCAGATACGGTCCAGTGGACGGAGCTGTGCCAGCAGGCCTTCACCCAGGTAAAGGCTGCTCTTTGTGGCGGGCCATTGCTTCACTCTCCTGATTTTTCTCTCCCTTTTCTGTTGCAGACTGACGCAACACGGCTCCCCGGCCTGAGTCGGGCGGTGGGGGTATGTGGCGAGGGGGGCGTGGTTCAGCGAGGTCTGCAGCGGGAGAGAGCATCGGGAGATCTTTGGTGAGTGAGCGAGTTAAATGTAAATCACGAACACCTGTTTCTCGTTTCAGTAATTGGCGCGGAGACAGGTTAAAACGCTGCGAGAAGCAGGAGTCGGAGAGAGAGAGGGGAACTGCTGACTGAGCCGCTGGTGCACGACACGTTGGAGTGAAGCCCTTTGTGGATTGTATATGCCGTGACCAGAGTGAAGCCCTTTGTGGATTGTATATGCCGTGACTGGAGTGAAGCCCTTTGTGGATCGTATATGCCGTGACTGGAGTGAAGCCCTTGTGGTTTATTTTGTTTTGTGCCTTGCACAGTTTTTGTTTTACATTTCTGAATTTTGAAATAAAAGCTCAGTCAGCAGTTAACCGCCGACCCTGTCCCCTTCCTTCCTACACTAACGAACATTGTTTGTACTACAGAGATGTCCAAACTGCGTGCACACTTCATTCACGAGGGGAGGCGAATTAATGTAATGAAGTTTGATTGACAGTTTGAGGATCCAATGGAGTTAAGAGGTTTTGTCACAAGCTCTTTAAAATCCTTTTCATTCGTTAAATATTTTTAAAACCCACATACAAGCGTAAATGTTTTTTGTTTTGTTTTTGTTTTTTGTAAATAACTAGTGCTTTGTTTGACTGAACTGTACAATTGTGCTTATTTGTTGTTCAATAAATATTATTTTATATAAATATGTCCATTAGTAAGTAATAGTAATAACTTTTGCAAAGGAAGTTGTTTTTAGCGCTGTGGTGTTATACAAAGATCGCTTTCCTCAGAGGACATTCAAACAGACTTTTATAATGGATATAATATTATGGACATCGACTTGAAGAATGAATAATGCAATATATCAGACAGGTAATAGCCTACTCTCTCTCTCTAATACTGTATAAAATTCAATGTGTTTCAATGAAGCGACTCGACGTTCCTCCGCTACTAGTTCTAAAGTGACGTTTTAGAGTTAGTAACGGAGGCTTGGTCCAACTGACAACTTGAGATATGAATCCGTGGCGGAAGGAAGTAGTGCTGCACAAAAGAGGGTTTTAAAGACACTCCGTTGTTGTTCTTATTTATTTACACACTCATGCCGTCACTTGGGTAAAGTTGGTTTTATATTCGCACATTCAGACATCCGTATTCAATAGCCTTGTTAATCACACTACATTGGACATTCAGTGGACATTCACAAGTAAATATGCCATTAAAACAATACTTGCCTATTTTGATCGGCTGTAAAAAATATTGTAAGTTGACAATTGTTGGTTGGTCATGTCGCTGCTTAAAATTCGCAAACATTCCCATACGGTAAAAATTTTTTATCTGGACAAAATATATTTTAAATATATGGTAAATATATTTTGCAAACAGTGAAGTTCAATGAAATATATTTTTGAAACTGAAAATATATTTTGTTTCAACCTTCATATACTTAAAATATATTTAAACATGTATTTCAGGGGCAGGAAAAATATATTTATATATAAAAATATATTTCAGGGTGCAAGAAAATACATTTCCAATCTTACAGTCGACAATGCAAATGTGTGTGGAAGAAAGCCTTGCGAACAAAACTATCCGTTATGTTTGAAGAATTTTAAACACTTACAGAAAAACATGAATTTACACATATTTTCCACATTGACACTTTGTTCACATATCTTCCCAAAAAATACAGATCTGTGTAATCATGGTACCTCACAAATGTGTGTTTTAGTCTATTACTTATTAATTTATTTATTAATTTATTTATTTATTTAATTGTAATTTATTGTCATTGTAATATAGCGTTTAGATCTACATCAAATACAATAGATTAATAAAATCGCTAGATGTACGATGTTAACTGTGACGTAATTTGAATGGGAAACCACTAGCAGCGCTCACGGACTTTTGGAGTACTGCGCATGCGCGTCATTTTGAACTGTAACGGTCGTCAGTCAACCGGGAGTTCTCGGAGTAAATGGTAAGAGCTAACGTTATAACTTTATTTTTAGTCGTCATTTTTCACATATGTAATGTTCATTGCTACTTTGAATGTATAATGTTTTATTGTCAAGGTTTTTTTTTTTTACTTTATTTGTCAAATTAATGCCCCGTTTGTTTATTTGCTCACATGAGACGCATTTGATATTTTCAGATTTCCATTTTAAAGTTAGTTGTTTTTAATTTGGACACTAATAAAAACTAACGTTACACACAAAAAATGTTTAATATATATTTTTTTTAATTTCAGCTGTAGAGTGTTTGGGAGACCGTGCTGCCTGCTGTTGTCGATCTATGATGCTCCTGTCACTGATAGTGGAGCCTGTAACGTAAGGTTTTTTTTTGGCTAAATTTAATGCATATGCTGGTTTGTTTCCCTGGCATATGCATTCTGTTTCCCTGTCTGTTCCGGTTCCGGTTCCTGTTGCTGATCCCTGTCTGGTTCTACAGTTCTGTGATTGATAGCTGCCTGCCTTTTGACCACTGCCTGTTCTCTGACTACGTTCCTGCCTGTCTCTGATGTTCCTGTTTGCCCCGTTTGACCATGCCTGTATGACCACGCTCAACATTTCATAAAGCTTTGCATATGGATCTCACTCTGAGTCCCGCCTTCGTTACAGCCTTACTATAATATAATTTGTATTCACTTTCTGCTGAATGAAGCTGTTTTCGATTATCCAGTTGAGCCAGTGATTCAGTAAGTTGCTTGTAACAGAAGATGCTTATTTGTCACGACTTACAGGTTTACATATGTCATTCATTACTGTAAAAAAATCTACTTTTTATTTTCAGTAGCAGAAGCAGAGACGGTTTGTGCAACAGCAACAAGGTGAGAATGATGAGACACTTTAAGAAGTAGATTTTTTTTTTTTTTAAATTAAGCACTGTTAAGCAAATTATATT
Source organism: Chanodichthys erythropterus (assembly GCF_024489055.1). Classification (NCBI taxonomy): domain Eukaryota; kingdom Metazoa; phylum Chordata; class Actinopteri; order Cypriniformes; family Xenocyprididae; genus Chanodichthys; species Chanodichthys erythropterus. The sequence goes on along the minus strand of NC_090232.1, from coordinate 59,551,873 downwards.
ATTTTATTTGTGTAATTTATGAATTGATATGTTCTCTGCACTTGTGTTAATATCTGTTTCTGTCTGGAACAGGTGAAGGTCAAAACCCATCTGTCAAGATGCTTGTCCACTTGCTGTCCGCCCCACCAGCCCAACGATTGTGCTGGAGAACCACAAGTCACAGGTACAGGATAATGTTCATAGTCAAGTCATCTTCATTTCTGTGGCACTTTATACAAAACAGCTTCACAGTAATACACATGAAATAGTCAACTTGACCCTAGTTGAAGTGAAACACTAGGTGTGTGTTAGAAAAATACTAATATTTTAAAGTCTGTACATTATATTGCTAAAGTAAAAACTATGCTTGACGATCAAGTATGCTATAGGAAATTAATATTTAACCCGACTATAGAATATAAATCCCAGCTGGACAGAATGTTGAACAGAGGTTTTGAAGAAAAATGGTTAACTGAACAAGAATTCAAATGTTTGATTAATCATCATCCAGTTGTTCCAGTACTTTATGTACTGCCAAAAATACATAAATCAACAACAGATCCTCCTTACCGACCCATTGTATCTGGTATTGGTTCACTTACTGAGAAGTTATCTGAGTTTATTGATTTTTATTTACTGCCATTGGTGAAACAATTGCCGTCCTATTTAAGAGACACAACTGATTTTTTGAATAAATTACAACTCTTCAAATTTAGACGACCAGGATTGGTTGGTAACATTGGATGTGTCATCTTTATACACTTCGATCCCACACAAAGAAGGGTTAGAGGCTTTGGATTTTTTTCTAAAAACTCTGCAATATCTAACTTTACCCATACAATTTATTTTGGATTTGACTGAATTTATATTAACTAAAAATTATTTTTTGTTTGAGAAAGATTATTATCTGCAAATACAAGGTACTGCTATGGGTACCCCTTTAGCTCCAAGTTATGCCAACCTTTTTATGGGTAAATTTGAATCAGATTTTATTTACAATAACAACCCTTTTGGACACTGCATAAAGTACTGGGCAAGGTATATTGATGATTGTTTCCTCATTTGGAAGGGAACTGAAGAGGAGTTAAATAATTTTGTTTTGTTTTTGAATTCCAGAATGGACTCCATCACATTCTCTGTTGAAAGAGACTTGTTTTCTATTCATTTCTTAGATGTTTTGATATCCAAAATTAATAACTCTATAATGACTAAACAAAGTCATCAGATAAAGTCTATTGTCAACAAATATTGGTTTATTTTGGCTTCAGATCCGTCATTACAAGTTTTTAGACATCCTCCAATGTTTACTTATAAGAGATCTCAAAATTTGTCAAACATGTTAGTCAGATCAGATGTCGTATATGATGACAAAAAAGCATACTGTCACGTAAATAATGACGGATGCAATAGCAAGTTAATCTCTTTATTTAAGAGCTTCACACACAGATGGTCAGTCACAGATAACACAACGAACACAGCAGGAGAGTGGTGACGCAGGGACCTCGATGGGCGATGAGAGTCCAGATGAATGGTGACTGGTGAAGTGCGTCCGTGAAACAGTGCCGTGTAATCCGTGGGTGAAATCCAGAGAACAATCCAAACAAGGAACCAGGAAACAACGACGAGAATCCAGTCCAAGGAACAAACAACACGAGCAACACGAGACCACAACACCAGGACTCCAAACAACGATCTGACAAACATGAGACGAAAGACAAGGCGTTATAAAGGCAGGTGTAATTGCAAACAGCTGCCGCTGATCAGATAATCAGCGGCGACGCCCACACAAACAATCAGGTGACACACTACAGAACACACAGACACCAGAATGAGACAGCGGATTCATGAACCGTGACAGTACCCTCCCTCCTAGGAACGCCTCACGGCGTTCCCAGAGCTCCTTACCTGTCGATTGTAATCATCGATGAGGGAGTGATCCAGGATGTCCCTGGCAGGAACCCAACTTCTCTCCTCCGGACCGTAACCTTCCCAGTCCACCAAGTACTGGAATCCGCGTCCCCTCCGCCTAGAGTCCAGAATGCGATTGACCGAATAAGTAGGTTCCCCATCTACGAGTCGCGGCGGTGGAGGAACCGGAGTAGGCGGATTAAGATGAGAGTGAAAAACGGGTTTAATTTTGGAAACATGAAAGGCGGGATGAATCCTCCTGTACGCTGGAGGTAATTTGAGTCGGACTGCCACCGGACTAATGATTTTGGTGACAGAGAACGGGCCTATGAATTTAGGAGCTAATTTATTGGCAACGGAGCGGAGCGGAATGTTCTTAGAAAGTAGAAAGCCACACTTTTTGACCAACGACGTATACGGGAGGCTTCGACCGGTGGCGATCAGTCTTAGCCTTGGTGCGCGCCCTCACCTGCAGCAGAGTCTCACGGGCTCTGTTCCAAGTGCGGTGGCACCTCTGGACAAAGGCGTGAGCGGAGGGGACCGCGACTTCAGATTCCAGACTGGGAAACACAGGTGGCTGGTAACCTATACTACATTCAAACGGAGAGAGGCCCGTCGAAGACACTGGTAATGAATTATGTGCGTACTCAATCATAGAGAGTTGTTGGCTCCAGGAGGAAGGATTCTTGGACGCCAAACATCGCAACATTCGCTCCAAATCCTGGTTGGCTCTCTCGGTCTGCCCATTGGTCTGGGGATGGAACCCAGAGGAAAGACTGACAGTCGCCCCCAGCAGTCTACAAAACTCTTGCCAAAATTTGGACACAAATTGGGGACCCCTGTCGGACACCACATCTATCGGGAGGCCATGTAACCGAAAAATGTGGTCTACGACGGTAACCGCTGTCTCCTTAGCAGAGGGTAATTTAGTTAAGGGAACAAAACGAGTCGCCTTCGAGAACCGGTCCACCACGGTCAAAACGACCGTGTACCCCTGGGAGGGTGGGAGGGCGGTAACGAAATCTAGCGCAATGTGGGACCAAGGTCTCGAAGGGACAGACAGCGGTTGGAGTAACCCATCTGGAGGTCGATTGGAAGTCTTGCCAGTGGCGCAAACCGAGCAAGCCAAAACAAAACTGCGAATGTCACGAGCCATAGCTGGCCACCAGAATCGTTGCTTAACCAAAAACCTGGTCCGATTAACCCCTGGATGACAAGCCACGTTGGAACAATGACCCCATTTGATAACGCAGGACCTTAACTTCTCCGGTACAAACAAACGGTTCGGTGGGCATCCGGGCGGAGGCGTTACCCCTTCTAAGGCCGACAGGACCTTCGATTCGACCTCCCATGTAAGAGTGGAGACCACTAATGTCTCGGGAAGAATACACTCGGGAGTAGACGGGCGTTCGGAAGGATCAAAAATGTGAGATAAAGAATCGGGCTTGATGTTTTTGGAGCCCGGGCGGTACGATAGGGAAAAATCAAAACGTCCGAAAAAAAGTGCCCACCGAGCCTGCCTGGAGTTAAGTCTTTTAGCCGATCGAATATACTCAAGGTTCTTATGATCTGTCCATACGATAAAGGGTACCCCGAACCCTCCAACCAATGACGCCACTCTTCCAACGCTAATTTGACTGCCAACAACTCTCTATTACCAATGTCATAGTTGCGTTCGGCTGGAGATAAACGATGGGAAAAATACGCGCAAGGATGCATCTTATCGTCCGTGGGAGAACGCTGGGATAGTACTGCACCTACCCCCACCTCTGACGCGTCGACCTCCACCACGAACTGACGCAAAGGATCAGGGGCAATGAGAATGGGAGCCGAAACGAAGCGACTCTTCAGTTTGGCAAATGCAGCTTCCGCTGCATCCGACCACCTGAAGGTCGTTCTGGGGGAGGTCAAGGCGGTCAGAGGCGCGGCTAGTTGGCTGAAATTGCGAATAAAACGCCGGTAAAAATTGGCGAATCCCAGAAACCTCTGTAGGGCCTTACGGGAATCTGGACTTGGCCAATCCACCACAGCCTTAACCTTGTCAGGATCCATGCGAACTCCCTCAGACGAGACGATGTACCCTAGAAAAGAAACAGACTGTGCGTGAAACTCGCATTTCTCCGCCTTGACAAAAAGCCCATTCTCTAACAGACGCTGAAGCACTCGTCTGACGTGCTGAACATGTTCCTGGAGAGACGAGGAAAATATCAATATGTCATCCAGGTAGACATAAATGAACTGATCGACCATGTCTCTCAACACGTCATTGACGAGTGCCTGGAAGACCGCTGGACTGTTGGACAGCCCGAAGGGCATGACCAAGTATTCAAAGTGTCCTCTAGGGGTGTTAAACGCGGTCTTCCATTCATCCCCCTTCCTGATGCGAACCAAATGATAAGCGTTCCTTAAGTCCAATTTAGTGAAAACGGATGCTCCCTGCAACCTCTCAAAGGCTGAAGACATCAACGGCAAAGGATAAGTATTCTTTACCGTGATGTTGTTCAGCCCTCGGTAATCAATGCAAGGTCGCAGAGACCCATCCTTCTTCCCCACAAAAGAACCCCGCCCCCGCTGGAGAAGAGGAAGGGCGGATGAATTTCGCTGCCAGAGAATCAGAAATATATTTCTCCATGGCCTCCCTCTCGGGAGCAGACAGAGAGTATAGTTTGCCTTTAGGCGGAGACTTACCGGGTACTAAATCTATGGCACAGTCATAGGGACGATGCGGAGGGAGAGAAGCAGCCCGGGACTTACTGAACACTTCCCTCAGGTCTTGATACTCTGCGGGCACGTTAGACAAATCCACCGCCTCCTCCTGTAACACAGAAACAGACACAGTGGGACAAGCAGACAACAGACAAGACCTGTGACAAAGAGTGCTCCACTCGGTGATGGTGTGCTGCTGCCAGTCAATCCGAGGGTTGTGTTTGGTGAGCCAGGGGTGTCCGAGAACGATAGGTGCCTGAGGTGAGTCCATGAGGAGAAACTGAATGTCTTCATTGTGATTGCCAGAGGAGATGAGAGTAACGTAGTCCGTAGAGTGAGAGATGCTGGGAAGTCGTTGTCCATTGAGTGCGTCGACAGTGATCAGGCGGGTGAGTGGGATGATGGGTAAACTGTTAAGTTGTGCAAAGTTGGTGTCCATGAAGTTCCCCTCAGCCCCGGAGTCGATGAGTGCCTGGCAGGTGATGTTGTGAGTCGCCCATCTCAGTCTTACCGGGAGGAGGGTGGATGGTGAGGACTTCTCGGCGGAGATCCCACCCGATAGTAGCCTCAGATTTACTACCGGGCTTGATCTTTTACTGGGCAAGACCTGAGGAAGTGACCTGATGCTCCGCAGTAGAGACATAAGCCTTGGGATCTCCGCCTTTCTCTCTCCTCCCGGGAAAGCCGAGCTCTCCCTACCTGCATGGGTTCGGGATCTATAGAGGAGCCGACCGTGTCCGCTGTATTGGCCAACCGGCCCTCCGCTCCATGAGGCTTAGCGTTAGCAGATTCTAGACGTTCCAGCCTCTGAAGTTGAGCATCCACTCGCAGCGCGAGATCGATGAGTCCGTTGAGTGTCTGAGGAAGATCCAAGACATAGATCTCTCGATGGACACGGTCGGCCAACCCATGCAGGAACACATCCCACTGCGCCTCCTCGTTCCAGCGGCACTCCGCCGCGAGAGTGCGAAACTCGATGGAATATTCTGCGACCGTGCGGTTACCCTGCTTGAGTTCGGTGAGTTGTCGGGCAGCGTCCTTGCCAGCCACCGCACGGTCGAACACTCTCATCATGGCACCTCACAAATGTGTGTTTTAGTCTATTACTTATTAATTAGTGAATTCATTTATTTATTTAATTGTAATTTATTGCCAGTGTAATATAGCGTTTAGATCTACATCAAATAAATAGATTAATAAAATCGCTAGATGTACGATGTTAACTGTGACGTAATTTGAATGGTAAACCACTAGCAGCGCTCACGGACTTTTGGAGTACTGTGCATGCACGTCATTTTGAACTGTAACGGTCGTCAGTCGGGGCGTCGGGAGTTCTCGGAGTAAAAGGTAAGAGCTAACGTTATAACTTTATTTTTAATCGTCATTTTTCACATATGTAATGTTCATTGCTACTTTGAATGTATAATGTTTTATTGTCAAGGGTTTTTTTTTACTTTATTTGTCAAATTAATGCCCCGTTTGTTTATCTGCTCACATGAGACGCATTTGATATTTTCAGATTTCCGTTTTTTCCGTTTCTGTTTTTAATTTGGACACTAGTGAAAACTAATGTTACACACAAAAAATGTTTAATATTTTTTTTAAATTTCAGCTGTAGAGTGTTTGGGAGACCGTGCTGCCTGCTGTTGTCGATCTATGATGCTCCTGTCACTGATAGTGGAGCCTGTAACGTAAGTTTTTTTTTTTTTTTTTGGGTTAATTTTAATGTTTTACTAAACTTGTTAATTAGGCACACATTATTTTCTCGTTATTAAAGTTCAGGCATATGCTGGTTTGGCATTAATGGCATTTCATACGCTCAATTTTTCTACTATTATTATTATCATTAATATATTAATATAGCCTTACTATAATATAATTTTTATTCACTTTCTGCTGAATAAAGCTGTTTTCGATTATCCAGTTGAGCCAGTGATTCAGTAAGTTGCTTGTAACAGAAGATGCTTATTTGTCACAACTTACAGGTTTACATGTGTCATTCATTACTGTAAAAAAATCTACTTTTTATTTTCAGTAGCAGAAGCAGAGACGGTTTGTGCAACAAGGTGAGAATGATGAGACACTTTAAGAAGTAGATTTTTTTTTTTAAAATTAAGCACTGTTAAGCAAATTATATTATTTTATTTGTGTAATTTATGAATTGATATGTTCTCTGCACTTGTGTTAATATCTGTTTTTGTCTGGAACAGGTGCGGGTCAAAACCCATCTGTCAAGACGCTTGTCCACTTGCTGTCCGCCCCACCAGCCCAACGATTGTGCTGGAGAACCACAAGTCACAGGTACAGGATAATGTTCATAGTCAAGTCATCTTCATTTCTGTGGCACTTTATACAAAACAGCTTCACAGTAATAAACATGATATAGTCAACATGACCTTAGTTGAAGTGAAACACTAGGTGTGTGTTAGAAAAATACTAATATTTTAAAGTCTGTACATCCAAATGATTCCTCAAGCTTTAAAACACATCACAAATTACAACATGTTGACTTTGAGCCCATATTGGACAGTTGGCAAATCTGTAATGTAACAAATTTAACATAACAGTATTTTCCAAAAACACACCTATTGTTTCACTTCAGAAGAAGTTGATTAATCAACTGAGGTCATGTGGATTACCGTCATGTTCACTTTGGTTTTTGACCTTCTTGCGTGAACACACAGAGATGGATTATTTTTCTAAATATCTCTGTTTGTATTCCACAGAAAAAGAGAATGTCATAATCAACTGGAACAGCATGAGGGTAAGTATCCCTTTAAGTTAGCTTAACTGAGTGACTTTGTGATATTTCACTATCCCTTCATTTGTAAAAGTGAAAATGCAATGCAGAAGTGTAAAGAAAGGCTAATTCGACCTCTCCTCAATCATCAGTTTCTTTACTGTACTGTCTAAAAATATGCCCATTAAATATCTTTAAAATCCAGTATACCTGTAATTGTTTTAGTTCCAGTGTAAACAAAAATATCAGGAAATCCAAAACTAGTTAGAAGACAAAGTGCATGCCCTCTGTACCTGTTCATATGTTCAGTGATTGTGTTTTGTCTTTTGTATGAGTACAGTGGTAGAGACAGAGAAGAAGTGCCTTTGATGAGGAAACCATGGCAGCCATATATACAGTAAGTTAATACTTAGTGAAAGGAAATTTTACTAGAAACATTAAGTTAAAAAAATAACTGATTTTTGTCTGACAGTCAAGAAGAGATTTCCAAATGTGTCCAAAGAGGCTTTGAGGATTTGACGTGGGGAAACTGAGACTTCTTGAAAGCAAAAAAGTTATAATTTTTTGAACATTGTAAAGTATGTTCCTTGCTGATTTTTATTCAAATGTTCACGTGTTATAGACAACAAATAAAAGTTTTTCAAATGTGACATGTGAATGTATTTTCTTGGGTTGAAATATATGTAGGGCAAAATATATTTTTAAATGCTTTTGTAAAATATATTTTGAAAATATATTTTTAAAAATATACAAAAAATGGCCAAAAAATATATTGTTAGAAAATATATTTATATGTGAAAATATATTTATAGAAAATATATTTTTTGGCCATTTTTTGTATATTTTGAAATATATGTAAAAATATATTTGAAAATATTTTTTTTTTACCGTATAGGTTAATTTATTGCACTTTTATTGGAAAGTTTTAATTTATCATAAGTCCGAATGTGCGAATATAAAACCAACTTTACCGAAGTCGTGCCGTCGAACTGTTGTATAAACGCAATATCACACTCGTAGCCGTGCGATATGGCTGTATATCAGCATGCAGTGATTACCTACGGACGAATCACAGCATGCTGATATACAGCCATATCGCACGGCTACAAGTGTGATATTGCTCATATATCTATGGGTAAAAAAGAACATCGACAACACAAATGCCATGACTGTTTTGGATGTATTTTTTGGAGAGATGTTTTGTTTTCTTTTTTTCAGACATTTTTAAAAAATATTTTTTTTTTATTTATTTACTGGTACGTTGTAAAATTTTAATTGTTAAAGATTAGGTTTTTATTCCAGAGATTTTTTTAAAATATATTTTTTTAATTTACCGTATGTTGTGACATTGTTTTTTAAAGATAATTTTTGTTGTTCAATTTAATATATTTCTTGCAGTTCAAAGCATCAAGTGTCTTGTATTTATCTTGTACTTACATTCATTCTTCATTTTTAATTTTTCTTAGATTGTTTCCTTAAATGAATGGTTGGGCTTATCTTGCATGAATTGCCCAGTTAGGACCAACATAAGATCCTTACAGAGCCCACTTTAAGCCCATATGGGCATTCACGGTTGAATCCTGGTGCAAGCCCACTTTAAACCCCTTTAGGCAGGTGGGGCCCAAATGGGTCTGACACAAATTACCCGTTTAAGACCCACATAAGACCCTTACAGATCCCACTTAAAACCCACCTGGGCATCCACGGCTGGCCCCCATGTGGATCCCGGGTGCAAGCCCACTTTTGCCCAGTTAGGACCCACATAAGACTCTTACAGATCCCGTTTAAAGCCCATCTGTGTAGCCATGTTGCAAAGCCCACTTTGGACCCCTTTGGGCAGGTGGGGCCCAAATGGGTCTGACATGAATTGCCCAATTAAGACCCATGCAGTACCCTTACAGGTCCCACTTTTAGTACGTCTGGGCTTCCACGGCTTGCCCCAATGTGGATCCCGGGTGCAAGCCCATAATGGGGCCCAAATTTGCCGCCCATGAAGCCCTCATCTGGGCCCCACATGTCATTGCTGGCTGGGATGCTATTATGTTGTATATTCATGTCATTGTTATCCTACACTATTATTACCATCAAGGACATGAATTTATTGAGGAAAGGAAAATTTGCCAGGGACGTGCTGTTTATTCAAAGAAAGAGCTTTATTAGCACACTTTATTAGCACAAACACACAACCATGTACAAAACGTAGGAGATCTGCCCACACAACAAATGGGAAGCTCACGAGAAGCCCAAAATCCTACAGCACCATGAAATGTCTGTTTTCTGCTTCGGAGCTGTAGGTAACTAGCGGCATTCTGTCTGAATTCAGTCCATTTTGCAGACGTCTGTGGTGCGTTGTCCTGTACTTTGGAATCTCCTCAAATCTCGACTGCAGCGTGGCACAGAGCTCGGTGCAATCCATCCAGACACCCCGTCAACGATGCCGTCTTCCTCATCAGACATCAGGTCTACGGTAGCGCAAAGGCCCACCACATCCTCAGCTAGCACACGGTCTTGCTTCTAGCAGCTGTAAAAACAACCGATAAAGAGAATCAGTATTGCGCAATGCACTGCGTATGGACTCAACACATCTATTAATGCACCTGAAAAATAGTCACATTGACCAAAAACTGATCTAATCTAATAAATCTTACCCTCTTTCTTCTCGCTCGACTCCGAGCTGAACGCTTCACAGCTTCCGCCTGCGATGCAAGATCTGGATGTTTGTACGTTACCTGAAGCTCCTGCGTACTGTCTATATATGTCTTACAGACAGCTAGAAAACAATTAAATGAGAGTGATATGAATAAAAAACAACATGTAAAAGAACTTAAACAAAAACAATAAAGGAGAAAATAGTAAAAGTTACTTACACTTGTGCTACTTAAAAAAGCTTTGCTTTTAGGCTACTTTTAGCTTAGATGGCAGTCTTACCGCAATCTTAGGATTGTGCACCCGTCTTCTCTTCTTAGAGTTAGTATCTTCCACACCGTTTTTCGAATCCAAAGCAGCCAACCTATCTTCTATGGACAGCAACCTGTAGTTTACTAAAGTGAACTGCTCACATCGGCAGCCCACTGATAGCATTCAGCAGTTTCTTCTCGCCGGTGTTACGGATCAACTGGGGATCATGTTAACTGGGGGCGGATAGTTTTACCTGGATTTCCAGCAGATGTTAGACGGCGACAGATTCGTCACATGCGATATTCCACGGATTACAGATTTAAAAACATATGTTTCACCAGCTGTATAATGCGTAATAAATCGCCTCGATTATGCGGTGTTCGTTCCTGCATTTTTGGAGCAGTTTTAAATAAGTTTATCATGCTCTCATGTCACGCTCACAAACCACGTCCACGTTAACATGGGACACTAGTTTCAATGAATGTTAAACTTGTCAACGAAATTAAGTAGAGTATAAATATTCATTTTCAACAATAGTGTATCATATTGTGTCTGTAGTGTGCTGCCATGTTTTCTAAACACAAATTACAAGAGACAGATTAAGCTAAAATTAGCAGTAGGCTATCTAAAGCAAACGTGAATTGCAAAGTCCTTAATGTTTTTATTAACAAGTCTTGTTAATTGTTGTTGCTATTGTTCATAATCAAATTATTTATTTATTATTTATTACATGTATTAAGGGGAAAAAAACAGACACTTTGGCTTGTGTTTGTTCTAGGTGATTTTACTGATTTTGTTGATTTTATTTTCTGAGATCTCTTGCTTAGGTTTCAAGTACACTCTGTATCCTAAAACAACCATGTTTCATTCTGGATTTATGACTGATTTAAACTCAACTTTGCTTTGGCTTAGGAATTATAAAAACTTGACTTTGTGCAGGCTTGTATCATACTCTGCTCCAGAGTCATATCCATCAATAGACTGGAAGTAGCATATGGATACCTGCAGACATTTTTCTCAAAATTAGTCAATTCTTAGAGAATTTGCATTTGCATTTGTATAGCTCACAGCATTTTCATTTACATGTTAAAGCCTCCCCTGGAATTAGGGGAAGAGGGGTCATGGGGGGACAACTGCCAAGCAAGGCCCACGTCAATTTCTGACAATTCACGGCAGTTTTCGGTGTTGCCTGCAAATTGCCATGTGCAGTCGTAAACCTGAACTTCCACGACAATCTACAGTGCCGCTTACTGACGAAAATCCTACTTTTCATGCAGTGGAGGACCCCGACGTCGTGGTGGTCGTCCTCTAGGGCGTGGGGCAGGTCTGTCCGGGTGGTTGGTGTGGAAAGTCTATAACAGAATAGGATCAAGGATATCATTCTTGGGGACCCATGAGCATTCCTCGGGGCCAAAGCCTTCCCAGTCAACCAGATACTCCAATTGACCACCACAGCGCCGGGAATCCAGAATCTCATGAACCACGTATGCAGTGCCATCATCCAGGATGAGTGGAAGGGGGGGCTCGACGGCTGCCACGTCAGGTTCTGTGGAGGGAAGAACAGAAGGGTGGTGAGGTTTTAACAGTGAAACATGGAATGTGGGATGAATTCTTTTGTACTGTGCAGGGAGTTGGAGGTGGTACGTGACGGGGTTGATCTGTCGGATGATGGTGAATGGGCCAATGAAGCGGGGACTCAGCTTCTTGCAGGACAGACACATTCTGATGTCCCTGGTGGACAGCCAGACCTTCTGCCCGGGTTGGTAGACTGGAGCGTCGAAGGTCGGCTGTCATCTTGCGTCTGCGCAGGGCTCTCTGCAGTTGGTGGTGAGCCGAGTCCCAAACTTTCTCGCTCTCCCGGAACCAGTAGTCGACTGCCGGAACGTTGGAGGGTTCCCCATCCCAGGGAAACAGTGGGGGTTGGTAGCCGAGTACGCACTGAAACGGTGTTAGTCCAGTTGTGGCTTGTCGGAGGGAGTTTTGTGCGTACTCGGCCCAACCCAGGTACTGGTTCCAGGAGTTCTGGTGGCCGTGACAGAAGGTACGCAGGAAGCGGCCTATCTCCTGGATCTTCCGTTCCGTCTGCCCGTTCGACTGAGGATGGTATCCGGATGACAGGCTGACGGTCACACCCAGGAGGGAGAAGAAAGCCTTCCAGACGTGGGAGATAAATTGGGGCCCTCTATCGGAGACTATGTCTTCGGGTATTCCATAATGACGAAAAACATGGTTGAACATCAGTTCTGCAGTGGTCATGGCGGTAGGTAGACCCTCCAGGGGGATCAGACGGCAGGATTCTGAGAAGCGATCTACAACTACCAGGATGCAAATGTGACCATCAGACTCGGGAAGATCGGTGACGAAGTCCACTCCCAGGTGTGACCATAGTCTCTCAGGAACGGGCAGAGGATTGAGCTTGCCCGTGGGAAGATGGTGTGGGCTCTTGGAGATGGCGCACTCCCTGCTGCCCTGCACGTACCTTCTGACGTCGTTGGCCATGTTGGGCCACCAGAAGCGTTGTTTGAGCAACGAGAGGGTCTCATTGACCCCCGGGTGGCCAGTGCAAAGTGAGCGTTGTGCAAGAGTGGAGTGCGACGTGCCCGTGTGACGTATTGCAAGCCTTGGGGGCAACCCGGCGGAGTGCGTGAGGAGGCATTGGAGGAGGGTATGGTTTCTTCGGACCACTGGATGGGGCTTACGAAGATTGACTCAGGTAGGATAGTTTCAGGAGCTTCAGGCTTTTCTTCTGGGGCATGGAGGCGAGACAGGGCATCAGCTTTAGTATTTTTAGAACCAGGGCGGTAGGATATGGAGAAGTTGAATCTTGAGAAGAACATGGCCCAGGAAGCTTGGCGAGGGTTGAGTCTTTTGGCAGCCTTTAAATACTCAAGGTTCTTATGATCAGTGAGAACTTGGAACGGACGGTTAGCCCCCTCCAACCAATGCCTCCATTCCTCTAGGGCAAGCTTGGCGGCCAGGAGCTCACGGTCACCGATGTCGTAGTTGACCTCCGCCGGGTTGAGCTTGCGGTAGAAGGCGGCACATAGATGGAGTCTACTTGGCATCCCCTGCAGCTGTGAAAGTACCGCTCCCACTCCGGTGGTGGAGGCGTCCACTTCCACGACGAAAGGTAGGTCAGGGTTAGGGTGGACGAGGAGGGGAGCAGTGGTGAAGGCTCTTTTGAGGGTCTCAAAGGCGTTGGTGGCTTGTTGGGACCAGGACAGAGACTTGGGCTGGTGACAGAGCAGGTTGGTGAGTGGACTGCCGAAGGTACTGTAATCTTTGATGAAGCGACGGTAGAAATTGGAGAATCTGAGGAAGCGCTGGAGTTCTTTGATGGTTGTTGGAGTGGGCCAGGTCTGAATAGCGGAAACCTTCCCCTCGTCCATCCAGATGCCACTGTGGTCAATCACGTACCCCAGGAACTGGACAGAGGGCTGGTGGAAAGAGTACTTTTCAGCTTTGAGGAAGAGATGGAATTGCAGTAAGCATTGGAGGACCTCCGCAACGTGGTGGCGATGTTCGGCCAAGCTCCAGGAGTAGATGAGGATTTCGTCTATATACACCAGAACGAACTTGTGGAGAAACTCCCGCAGCACCTCGTGTATGAAATCCTGGAATGTGGAGGGGGCGCTGACCAGGCCATATGGCATAACGAGGTATTCATAGTGGCCGGTGGGTGTGGCGAAAGCGGTCTTCCACTCGTCCCCCTCACGTATCCGGATGAGGTTATACACGCTGCGGAGGTCCAACTTAGTGAACACTGTGGCACCGCGGAGATGTTCCAGGGCCGCTGGGACGAGAGGAAATGGGTAGCGGAATTTGACGGTGATCTTATTTAGGGCACGGTAATCGATGCAGGGCTGCAAGCCTCCGTCCTTCTTAGCCACAAAGAAACTTGAAGCAGCAGGGGAAGTAGACGGGCGGATGTAACCTTGACTAAGGGCCTCTTTGATGTATTCCTCCATGGCCTTCTCCTCCGGTAATGACGGGGTAGATGCGTCCCCTGGGCACTGGCTCACCCGGTAACAGATCGATGGCACAGTCCCATGGCCGATGTGGAGGTAGCTTGGAGGCGCGTTGCGGGCAGAAGACGTCACTGAATGGGGCGTAGTCCGGAGGAACATCCACGGAGCCCTTCTCTACAGGACTTTTGATGGACGTGGCGTTGATGGAGAGAGTCTTGGAGAGTGGAGAGTTCGGAGCAGGAAGTGCTGGGAAGCAATCGGGGAAACGGTGGTCGCCCCACTTCAGGACTTTGCCGGTGCGCCAGGAGATGGTGGGACTGTGTTGCTCAAGCCATGGGCGCCCTAGAACCACGCCAGCGGTGGACTCCTCCAGAACCAGCAGATGGATGTTTTCTGTATGAAGAATACCCACACGAAGTTGAAGTGGTCCCACACAGTGACGGATTGTCTTACGGCTCAGGGGTTTGCCCGTGATGGAGTGGATTTGATAGTTAACCGGAGACAACTACGCTATTCACGCGTAGATGGACGCTTGGACATATTGAGTTTACTCGCTTCATTTGCGCGTGAAAATCCCTTCACAACAGATGCAAATTCGCGTCATGACAGGGGCTCTCCCGCTCCTTTATGTGTCCCAGACTCTCCCACTTATTTCACACTTCCTCTGAATAAACACAACTTGTCAGTGGGGAAATAATTGTAAATTACAGCGAATAAGCTCAATTGGTCATCTTTAGTTAGCTTGTAGTCTTATATTTATATATAAATATAAATATATATATATATATATATATATATATATATATAGCTCAAATTGAGTAAAGACCATTTTTTACAACTTATCAGATTGTCCGACCTTCTCACTCACTCACTTTCAAACACAATCCTTTTTATTTCTGTTTCTATAAATGTATGAAGATATACTGCGACAATGATTTTGTCCTCCATTGTTGCTTTGAATTTCTGCCTCAGCTCGCTATGTCACGTCACTACTAGAGCAAGCTCCTGATTGGTTAACACGGCGCGAATTTATGGCAAAGTTCAGATTTTTCAACTTGCGCGTTTCATGCGTCAAATGCCAGAATCGCTCAAATCACGCCTCATCATTCGCGTGAATCGCTTCATTCGCGCCGCAGGATGTCTATTCGCGTCTTTGCATTCACTTAACATGTAAATCACTCGCGCTTAACGCTTCATTCGCGTCCGGTGTGAACGCACCATAAGGTGTCCCCTGTGTCTGTGAAGTTTCAGCTCAATATACCCCATAGATTTTTTTTTATACATTTTTTTAACTGCCTATTTTGGGGCATCAATAACTATGCACCGATTCAGCGCGTGGCCCCTTTAAATTGCACGCTCCCTGCCCCCACGAGCTCTTGACTATAAAATATAACTATATACTAATATAACCCTCAAATGGATCTTTACAAGATGTTCGTCATGCATACTGCATGCATGCATCGGATCATGTGAGTATAATATTTATTTGGATGTTTAAATTTGATTCTGAATGAGTTTGAGGCTGTGCTTCATGGCTAAAGCTAACATTACACACAGTTGGAGAGATTTCTAAAGAATGAAGATGTGTTTATGCATTATACAGACCGCAAGTGTTTAAAAATGAAAATAGCGACGGCTATTTTCATAGCCGTCTTAACTGTTTCTTAAACAGTAAGAAACGATGGTAACTTTAACCATATTTAACAGTACATTAGTAACATGCTAACGAAACATTTAGAAAGTTTACAAATATCACTAAAAATATCATGTAATCATGGATCATGTCAGTTATTATCACTCCATCTGCCATTTTTTGCTATTGTTCTTGCCTGCTTACCTAGTCTGATGATTCAGCTGTGCACAGATTCAGACGTTGATACTGGCTGCCCATGTGTAATGCCTTGAACATGGGCTGGCATATGCAAATATTGGGGGCGTACATATTAATGATCCCGACTGTTACGTAACAGTCGGTGTTATGTTGTGATTCGCCTGTTTTTCTGAGGTCTTTTAAACAAATGAGATTTACACAAGAAGGAGGAAACAATGGTGTTTGAGACTCACTGTATGTCATTTCCTTGTTCTGAACTCTTGTTATTCAACTATGCCAAGGTAAATTCAATTTTTGATTCTAGGGCACCTTTAAAGGTGCAATATGGAATATTTTCTGTCCCCTAGAGGTCGCTAGAGGCCTATTCAAAACAAAGACGTAGCTTGATGACGCCAAGTTTGAGCGTGGAATCTGGATGGCATGTGTTGATAAATGGCATGCAATTAATTTAAAAAAACGTATTGTATGATGGAGATAATAACGGTAATAAATGCTGTATTACCGTTACTAAAAATAAAGCTGCATCTGATTATGCTATGTTAGCTACTTCACAAAATAGTGTTTTTTTCTCTGAGGTATAGTAAAGCATGGTACTCGCAAAAAATCAAGAAAATTATAATTTTTTTGTGAGGCCTGCATTGACAGCAAGTTCATTTAGACTTTCAAATGCACTGAAAGGTACTACAAACATATTTAAAACAGTTCATGTGACTAATGGTTCAACTTGTTATGAAGCGACCAGAATACTTTTTGTGCACCAAAAAAACCAAAATAACTACTTTATTCAACAATATCTAGTGAAGGGTGATTTCAAAACACTGCTTCGTGAAGCATTGAAGCTTTACGAATCTTTTGTTTCGAATCAGTGGTTTGGAGCACTGCCAAAGTCACAAGAACCATTGAAATTTCGCATAGTTTACTGAAATCATGTGACTTTGGCAGTTTGAGATCATTTGATACATGCTCCAAACTAATAAAAGATTTGCAAGGCTTCAAAGCTTCATGAAGCAGTGTTTTGAAATCTCCCTTCACTAGATATTGTTGTCATTTTTTTTTTTTTTTTTTTTTTGGCGCACAAAAAGTATTCATTGCATTAAGGTTGAACCACTGTAGTCACATGAACTGTTTTAAATATATCTTTAGTACCTTTCTGGGCATTTGAAAGTCTAAATTAACTTTCTGTCAATGCAGGCCTCACTGAGCCAATGGATTTTATCAAAAATATCTTAATTTGTGTTCCGAAGATGAACAAAGGTCTTACAGGTATGGAACGACATGAGGATGAGTAATTAATGACAGAATTTTCATTTTTGGGTGAACTAACCCTTTAAGGTTAAAATCACAGTAATATTTACAATATTTATGTAACGGAGCAGACTCAGAGTAAACCATGTGCAGCTTTATTGGAAAATCGTAGTCGTACAGGCTGGGGTCAGATAACGGCAAGAGCAGTATCAGAAACAAAACAAACTCAGTGTCGGGGACAGGCAATCAGTCAGGGCTGGCGGCAGACAGGGCAGGATAAACCAGAGAACAGGCAAACAGAACACAAGGCAGGCAGCGAGCAGAATCAGAGTTGTCAAGGCAGTCCAGGGTCATACACAAGATAAACAAACACAGGGAAAAAACGCTCAGAAATGTTGGCCGGGGCAAAACAAGACTTCGCGACTGGCTGTGGGTGCATGGGTCTTTTATGGTCCAAGAAGATATGGAACAGGTGGTTAAAGGTTGTGGGTAATGGAGTCCGGGGATGGCAGAACTCAGGTGACGGCGCCCTCAGGTGGCTATCGGAGGGAGCCACAGAGGTCGTATTCGTGAAAGAGCCCCCTCCCTGCGAGCGGCTCCTGAAGCGAGGAGGCGGGCGACGCCGGGGTCTTCCACGAGGTCGAGGGGCCAGATGCTCCGGATGGGTCCTGTGGAATTCGGTGATGAGGTTGGGATCCAGAATATCGTTGCCATTAACCCAGGACCGCTCCTCCGGGCCAAACCCCTCCCAGTCGACTAGATATTGCAGCAAGCGGCCCCGGTGCCTGGAGTCCAGCGGTTCGTGGACCTGGTAAGCCTCCTCGCCTTCGATGATGAGGGGAGGAGGTCTCTGGTCACCGACCCCCTCTAGGTTCTCCCCTCCTCTCGGACCACCTGCGGGCTTAAGCAGAGAGACATGGAAAGTGGGTGAGATACGGTATTCAGGAGGTAAAGCTAGACGGAAGGATACTGGAGTGATCTGACGGATGACTTTGAATGGACCCACGTACCTAGGGTTGAGTTTCTTGCAGGGAAGTCGAAGACGAAGATGCCGGGTAGAAAGCCAGACCCACTGACCAGGACGATAACCAGGAGCTGGACGACGAGTTCGGTCTGCTTGTTCCTTCTGAAGCCTGACTGCTCTCTGAAGGTGAACATGGGCCTCATTCCAGACTGCCTCACTTCTGCGAAGCCAGTTGTCCACAGCGGGAAGATCGGTGGGTTCGCCTGACCAAGGGAACAGAGGTGGTTGGTATCCCAAGATACACTTGAATGGTGTGAGACCCGCAGCCGGCTTCAGGAGTGAGTTCTGAGCGTATTCGGCCCAGAACAGATACCGACTCCAATCGGTCTGATTCTGGTGGCAGTAGGAGCGGAGGTAATGGATGAGCTCCTGGTTCATTCTCTCTGCCTGACCATTGGCCTCTGGATGGTAGCCGGAAGTGAGGCTTATGTTGACGTTAAGCCTCTGGAAGAAGGCTGCCCACAAGCGTGAGGTGAATTGGGGCCCTCTATTGGAGACAATGTCCTCGGGAAGACCATAGAACCGGAATACTTGGTTGCACAGCTGTTCAGCGGTTTCTAGGGCGGAAGGTAGTTTTGGCAGATGGATGAACTGACAGGCCTTCAAGAAGCGGTCCACCACTGTGAGGATGGTGGTGAGACCCTGGGAGTTGGGCAAATCCGTTACGAAGTCTATGGTAATGTGGGACCATGGCCGTTGAGGTATGGGCAGCGGTTGAAGACCGCTAGGCAGCTGTCGGGGTGACTTGGTGGTTTGACAAATGGAACAGTTCTGAACGTAATGGATTATGTCTGCCTGCAGGGAAGACCACCAGAAACGGTTACTGACCAGTTGTGCAGTGGCGGCGATGCCGGGATGGCCAGCGCTGGGGGAGGTGTGTATCATGTGCAGTACTCGCTGACGAAGAGATGCAGGTACGTAAGTGAGTGATGCAGGGCATTCGGCCGGTGAGGGATCTGTGAGTTGAGCGTTGGTGATCTCAGTCATGATATCCCACTGATTAGGTTCCAGGACGATGGAAGAAGGGAGAATGGGTTCTTTGGTGGGCGGTGAGGCAGTAGACTCGAATTGGCGTGATAGAGCATCAGCTTTAATGTTCTTGGATACAGGGCGGTAGGTCACAGTGAATGCGAAGCGAGTAAAGAACAGTGCCCATCGAGCTTGGTGGTGGTTAAGGCATTTGGCGGCACGCAGATAAGTTGCGGTGGTCGGTCAGTACTGTGAACGGGTGTTTACTTCCCTCTAGCCAGTGTCACCATTGTTCCAGTGTGGCCTTGATCACCAGAAGTTCCCGATCTCCCACATCATAATTTTGCTCAGGAGGAGTTAGTTTGCGTGAATAAAAGGCGCAAGGAAACATCTTGGGAGGACTGCCATGCCGCTGGGAGAGTATAGCTCACAGGTGGTGAGCTAATCAGGTGGTTAAAGGTTTGTGGGTAATGGAGTCTGGGGATGGCTAGTACTCAGGTGACGGCGCCCTCAGGTGGCGATCGGAGGGAGCCACAGAGGTCGTATTCGTGACAATTTACAATAAAGTACCAAAAAAGCTACCTGAAAAAAACGATGCGCAAGTGTACCTGGACAAAAGCTGTTTAAATGCAAAGGGTGGTCACGCCAAATACTGATTTAATTTGGTTAACAGGTTAATTGATTAAATAAAATCTATTTATGACAGTATTTTTGAAAGCATCCTTTACATGCTTTGCAGCATTTTTACACAAGTGCCTAAAACTTCTGTAACTTTGCAGGTCGATACACTACAGGAAAATATATAAATAACTGGCTTAAAACCCTTTTTGGAGGGTGAATATACTGATGTGCCTAAGACTTTTGCACAGTACTGTACATTGAAATATTGTACATTTGTAATATTGCAAATAATTTTTAGAATGGATAGTATGCACATTGGGGCATAGGACATCTCTTGTCTTATGCTGTAGCCATTGAATAAATTCTAGTGTCTCATGTATAATGTCAGGTTAAAAGATTTGTAATATCAATATCACTGATATTAATTATTATTATTAATTATACATCACATTCACATAATAGTAATTCTTTCTGAAATAAGTTTGTCATTATGCCAAAATGTATACATTGAAACCTAAAAATTAGTTTTCATAACCCTCAGTTTCATGTGACAGGTTGCTGGAAGGGAATGACTGAAACTCATCTGGCTACTGGACAACCTTATTGCCCAGCCCTCACACAAGAAAACACTTCATCAGAAAGGAGATTTGTGAGGAGGCCGGCACATTCATTTTAAAGATTACGAGGGAACATGATTTTAATTTTGTATTTATTTTTTTATTTTTTTAAATCACAAATTGTATACATTTATTTAAAAATAATATGTGCACAGATACATAATTTATAATAAACACTGCAACATTCCATAAACAAAAATAATTGTCAATTTTGATATTGCAATGACTTTTAAGTGTTGGGTATTGTTTGCTGCTTCAAACAGGTGTTTCATTAGGATTACCTTTAACTATGATCCCAGGTTAGTGTAGATTACTACAGGGATTAAGTGCACTTGGAGATCCAAGAAATTATTTCTTGTTGTCTAGTTGTCACTGACATGCTTTTAAGATTGACTTTTTCTTTAAAGTATAGTCAGTTAAGTGTGGTAAACTGTTATTTATTTGTTTAGTATACATAATGTGTTTAACAAATGAGTTAAATATCAGATACAGCTTGGATATACATAAAAGATACAATGCATCAAGCTGCATAAATATACAAATTTGATAAACAAGGTTTAGTCATTGTTGTCACACTGAATGTAGGATATTAAATTGCACTTACATAAAGTAAACAGTTACATAAAACTTTGGATTAATGTTAGGTCACCATGTATTAGGCTAGCACCATGTTCATAAGCCATTTATAAATGTCGTCACCTCAAACTTTTCACGGTTTTTGATTGTGTCTTTCACGTGCCATAGAATCCATATATCAAAAAAAAAAACAAAAAAAAACCTTTTTTTAAAATATGAAATTATCCCCTTTTTTCTACATACCTGCCCCTTTTAGGTTACACAACCGTTTGAATCATTATATAAGTGAGCTATATAACACACCAATGGGGCCTCATCCCTGACGTCACGTGCTTCTTACGTGAATTATAGAGAGACAGACGGTCGGTATCACACTTTCCCGTGCAGACCAAATGGTAACCTCAAAACTGTTTCGGTTCTGCTAAAACAAGTAATTAATATTTACAGTTTCCAGTGGCTTGTAGACATGGACATCCTGTAGAATGATCAGAACAAAAGAGACCCGGGGAAGGACCGTTTTAAAAGGTATTCCGATCGAAAGACTTCTCGAGGATTACGCAGAGTGCCGATGCCGGTGACTTCGGATCTTCTTTAAAACTGATAGGTCATCTAAACGTCGGCCATGAATATGCTTCATTCAGCAGAGGTCTCGAAAGTCACCATCAGCAAATGTGAAAATCATATTTAACCTTTTATTTTGTCAGTTGTTTAATTAAATGCGTCGTGTTTGGATACTCGTTTGTGATTTCAAAATAAACCCAACGAACTACTTTTCTGCAGTTTTGAAACGTAACGTTTTTTTGTTGTTGTTGTTTTACTTTTCAACTAGCAATGCTAACAGTGCTATATGTGTTATGTATTATTTTGGCAGAAGTTAGACACCTTACTTTTGCTTTACTGAGAAATGTCAGTCATTTAAAGGTTGTCTTGGGCCTAGCAGTGGTGAATGGGAAATGTATTGTTTACCGGAGGAGTGTATATAAATATTTAGCCTTGTCTCCTTAATAGTGAATTTCTCCAATATTCCGAGATCGTGTTGTATTAAAGGTGGGGTTTTTGTTAATTAACTGAAAACACGACTGCATCAGGTTAGATGTAATTGTGGATTCCATGCTTTAGAACAGAATCCTATACGCTCCTTTTTGCCGCTTTCCTACAAATAATTCGAATTTCATGTGGAGTAGCAGAAAATGGATTCTGGGATTCAAAATCATGCCGAACATTATGTGCACGACCTCTCTAACCCGACCGCACCGGGGTTGTGTGCGGAAATGCTCGGGGTGGCGGACGAGGCGTGCCGGGCAGGAGACTTCGATCTGGCCGCAGAGATATATTCCTCTCAGCTAGCCGAGCTTGAGCACACCGACCGTGGCCTCTGTCTGCGGAAAGCTGATGCCCTGGCCCGAGGGGGACGCATAGCCGATGCATTGGACTCATACTGCATCGCTGCAAATCTTCAGGCACTGAGACCCAATGAATTGCAGGTTTTAGTTGAAGTTATAGCGCATACTATACGTACAAAAGAGCAGTGTGACGGTAAGACAATAAGCGTGAGTTCTTACTCAGAAAACAGATGTTTTGAAAGTGACGAGTTAGATGAAGAGCAGAACTTGGACTTGTTTTCATGTCGCCTTTGCAAGTGCTTGTTAACGGATCCGACGACTTTGGTGTGTGGGCACACTTACTGTAAGCGCTGTCTGGAAGATGACTTGACAAAAGAGTGCAGAAGCTGTCGTTTGAAAACGAACAAATCACCAAGAGAATTAAATGTGGACGGACTCAGAGTAAATGTTATTGTCAGTGGCTTGATTGACAAGTGGTTCAATTCGGAAAGCAAAGCGAGACGATACTGGTTGGAAGGGGAAATTCTTTGGAAAAAACAAGACTTATCCAACGCCATACTGAAGTTCAACGAGGCCATGGCACTAGGTAAGACACTGTTTCATTCTTACGTACAAGCGGCCTTTCACCCAATTTATTGCAGCGAGTGTTTTATAAAGAACTGACCTACTTTCCGAGAGACTGATGAAACAGCCACAGGGGGCGACATTGTGTATCACGTTCAAAGATGTTTCGTAACAACGTGACCAATATAATTTAAATAAACCAGTTGAGGTTTTGAATTGGAGTTTGAGGTGTTACGCTGGTAAAAGATAGGCTGGTGTCAACAACCATCATCTATGGTTTTGTTGCATGTTATCAACCCAACTTAAAGTCTTCCATCTAGTACTCTCTGTCTACACAATAAATTAGGCACAATAATAATTATTACTGAATTATTGCAGAAATTTTGTTTGTAAATTAAGTTTGTGTAATTTTGTTTGGGTTGCTGTTAGGCTGGTTTTAGCTCAAGTGTCAAAAGTAGGTCAGTGCTCTGTTCATTAGGCCTGCTCATTATTTGAAGTGTGAGAAATACATGCTGTTTTTTTATTTATTTTATTTTATTCATTTATTTTTGTCCCCAAGGCTGTGCCCTCCGGGGTTCTCATGCATACATCACCATCCCATTTCAGAAAAGCAACCATTACATTCCAAAGTAAGAAAGAAATCAGTAATTTGTGCCTCAGAAGGAATAATAGTCTTGGTTGCTTTTCTAAGATGAGACCAACTCTGTGACATATGCAGCTGACAGATGCAACCTATGGAGGGTGCAACCTTCGAAATGAGACCCTACAATGAGATAGCTACCACAAACAGTGAAACCACTAAAAAGCAAAGATTCACCGATATGAAAATTTTGGCCATACTGATAATTCTTTACATTTGAAAGGCAATAACCTATACACCGCATTCCAAATTATTATGCAAGTAATATATCAGTAAGATTTCAGTAGAATAAACATTCAGATTGTAGTTTTTCTAAGAAAATGTATGTTTGTTTATTTATCCATGTCTTTTTAGATAACTGGTATCAATCTCAGATAAAATAATTTGCCAGGTCTACTTGGGTCTATGGAAACCCTACTTAGAGGTTGTTCCACATTATTAAGCAAGTCACAGTTCTCATGCCATATGGAGAGGAAGAAAGATCTTTCTAGGGCTGCACGATTAATCGCATGAGATTGTCATGCGTGTCTGATCAGTAAAGCCGGTTCTGTGATTAGCGGTAAATGTCCATCACCTGCTTTCAAATGGAGCGGCACTTAATATACAGAGCCGTAGTTCGCGGACAAGCTAAGCAATATCGTGTTCATAATCGAAGGCGATTCATCTGCGATTATGAATGCGATATTGCGTATCTTGTCCGCAAACTACGGCTAGATCTTTCTAGATCTTTCTGAAGATGAAAAGCATGAAATGGTCCAATGTTTTTTTAATGTCTTTTGCACAACTAATATTTTGTGAAACTGGATGTAGATTATCAAATTATAAATAAGATTTGTGAGTGATTTAGAGCACAGCAGAACTCTGTCAGATAAATGCTTATTAATAAAAGTTCCTGTCAAAAAATGTATTGTTTTTAAAGCCAGTGTTGAGCAGCAAACAGTTATTTGAAGCTGCTGGTGTCTCTGGAGTCTCAAGATGCTCTCCATGCAGGCTGGCAGTTGTGCGTAAAGATGCATTTCAGCCATTACTAACCAAACCTCACAAAGAGAAACATTTACAGTGGGTGAAGAATTCACAAAATTCTTATACAGTCATGTTCTCGTTATAATTTTATGTAGCCTATATGACAGATTTGTGCTGCACATGTTGCACTTAACTGTATCTTCCTTTTCAAAGTGATTCCAATCATATCAAGCAATTCAAAACCATCATGCCGAACAGCGCATCTGAAGTGTTTCAGCTGAAGTAAATAAACCTTCATCCCTAGGTTACATGCTTTGTCCAACAGGTACAATGATATAAGTTTGTATAACAGAAAGCGTTTCTGTATGTCAAGACATATAGAATGTCAAATAGAAAAGACAGTGTCCTAAATTATACAAGGTTTTTTTTTCCTTTCAGGCGTTATTAGAATGTTGTTTCCTACCTCTAGGTTACATGGTCTGTAAAAGAATATTTCTTTTACACGATCATGTAACCTAGAGGTAGGAAACAATTAAGTTGGTCAGTTCAAATGTCTCCTAACACATTTAGATTTTACAAGATAGACAGAACCAAAATGTTTATGCTTAATGAGGATGCGTTAATTCCACGGATCATGCATAACCTAATTTTGCCTGTCTAAAGCCTGTATTCCAAGCTCTATGCTGGGTAATGCAGGCAGAGCATTAACTGGTCACTCACAGAGACAAAGGGTAAAAGCAGAAAGCTGAGTTTGTTTCTCATAGCGAGCATCGCTTCTGTGTTTGTTAATTACAGTTTTGGCAGAATTCCTTCTGGTCTCTCACATGATGGCAGTGTAGGCGTTTTGTGTACTGCATGTTTTATCTCACAATATGCTGCTCTGTCACTTTGGAAGTAAACATGTATGTTGCTTGCTTGCCCAGTGCTGTCTGTGATCTGAGAAATGTCAAGTCCCATGTCGAGTCATATCACACCTTGTTAATGCTGAGAAACAAATTTGTCAGGATAATTTTCTCACTGCTACACTGTAAAAAAAATAATACACTATATCTACTCAAAATTGTGGCAACAGATTACAAGCAATATTAATAAGATTTAATAAGAATTAAGTTCAAATTAATCAGATGCGCTCCTTAAAAGTGAACCATTTTAAAATGAGTAGCTGCAAATAGCACACAATTTTTTTTTAAAAAGTAAAATTTAAACAAAAATATTGGATTTATTGGACAAAAGAACACTATATTAATGAAAACTACTTAATGAAATTCTTTTGACATAACACAAAATTAAGTTAATATTATAAATAATAAGTGGATTTTTTAAATTAATGTATTTTTATTAATTAAATCTGATTTTGAGTATAAATAACAGACGTCAAAGACTAAGAACTCTTTATTTATCAGAAAATTGGGCAGTACAAATGCAGACAAGGCACTGATTTTCCAGGTACAGATGACCGGTGCTGTAGTCTGTAATGTAAAAGATCACCTTGTTGCAATCTACAGATTTTACACTGCCATCTCATTACATTGCACCTATTAAAAAAAAACACATGAGAGAAAAAGGAAAAAAAAAAACACACACATGAGTAGACATTTTAATGGTTAACATTTTTTTGCACTTTAATTTTTGTGACTAATACCTCTAATACCTAATTATACTGTGCAACCAAATGTATAGATGTTCATAGTTGGTTGTAAGAGTTAAACAATGTTTAAATGATAATTATAATGGCTGGAAAGGGAGCAGTGCATGTGAGCACTGGAAAGGGCATACGCTGTTGACTGCGAAAGGCTAACAATCTTAGCTTATCTGCTTTAGCTAATAATCGGTCTAAATCATGATTTCATACTTTGCTGGTGGTAATAACACACATCCTGGACAATTAACAACAGTTTTTAAGAAATAAATTAAATTATCTTCCTTACCTTTGTCAAAAAATTAACTTAAGAATATCGTCATCAGATTGTCGTCGTCGTCGTCAGCCTCCAATTCTCAGCGGTATTCCAGTAAAACCAGGCCTTGTGGACATAAACCATTCAGTATCAGTGCTCAACAGCTGCCTTATGTAGCATTATTTGATAATATTAACACAAAACTAAGCAAAGCACCCAAAAAGCACGCCATCAGAAATGTCCTCACACTGTCTGCTGTGGGAAACTCTAGGTCATTCCTTAAAAGCATGTACTGCAATTGAAAATGTTTGTCAATTGAAAACAACTCATTTTCATCATGTTTGATTCATTCAATATTCTCTCTGTTTGGAATTACTCAATAAGAATAGATGAATCCTTAATGTCAAAATTGAGTAGGTTTTGCTAGACAATTTAAACACAAACTGTCCAAAAAACAAATTCATTTTGTTAAGTAAAGTTTACATATTAAATTCCATGAAATCTACAAACCCACAGGATTACAATCAAGTTAAAACCTCCTTTATGCCCCTTATGCCAAAGTCCAGTATCTCTGAAGCATATTTTAATGGATGGTTTTAGAGGGTTAGTTCACTCAAAAATTAAAATAATGTAATTTATTACTCACCCTCATGTCATTCTACACCCATAGAGATTTTTACGATTAAAATGAATCCAACATCAGCATAATCCAATAAGCCGATTACGAGATATTGATCACGCAATTACGACACGCAAAAACCCCACAGGCGCACAGATGCTAACTAAAATGTAGCTATCACTTGCCATTTAACTTCATGAAACTTGCGTAGATTGTAGAAAATGGCACAGTATTAATAAGCGGACTCTTCCAACTGAAATGAGTCCAAGATCAAAATAAAAACCATAAAACCTCTTGTGGGAAAGTTGTGAAATTTTGCATACTGTTAGAGGACAGTCTGAACTGTGCCCATAGCAAATTTGGAGTCTCTAACTCAATCCCTCTAGCGCCACCAGCTGTCCAAACAGCTGTCATGTTTATGCTAATAAATTTTGAACCATAATGGGTAGAAACAAAATTCTTTTCCCTCTGATTCCTTGGGTCAAGATGAATCGATTGCACCCTATGACGTAATTTTCCGTCATAAAAATTTTTCCGCCATTTAGAATTTTCTGAAAAACCTACTTTTTCGAACTCCTCCTAGGCTGTTACTCCGATTTTCATGAAAATTGAACCAGATCATCTTCAGACCATGGGAACAAAATGTCATGGAATTCAAGTCAATTCCTCAAACCGTTTTTGAAAAACACGCGAACGAATTGTACGTAGTGTTTGCGCAAATAGATGTAAGGCTGTATCTCCGCAATGTTTTATCGTATTCAGACCAAAATTGGTACATGTCATCATAAGCTTGACCTGAGGCAACATGCAGCATTTCGGCACGGAGCCTGCTACTGGTGCAGAAATATGAAAAATTGATATTTTTGCTTATACCTTCTGATGGCTTTGTCCAAACATCATCTATTTGGACTTGTTAGATTCGTTAGATTCATGCCGAGTCGTATGATATCCAATTTTCCCATGTCGGACATTTTTACTGTTTGCCATTTTGAATTTTGTGCTAAAATGCGGTATTTTACGAACGCATTAGCGTATCGTTAGAAAAGTCTGTATGGGTCTTTGGCACCATGCCCTGACAATACTCAAAAAGTTTTGGCGCAGCGCCACCTTGTGATCAAAAGTTAACACAATTTACAAAAATGTTAATAACTTTTGACTATATTAACTGATTGTTAAGGTCCTTTCACACTGGACGCGATTTTGACGCGCAAATTATTTGCGCGATGGTTTTGTTTTTTGATCAGCTGTTTGTGTAATGAGTGGTTCCATACCGAACGCGAATGTGCTGCTGCGAAAAAACGTTTATTTTTTTCACTTCTATCTGTAGTCCATAGGCATACAATTTCCCCATTGTGGGACAAATAGAGGTTTTCTTATCTTAGACCGAAGCCTATTTATATCCTGTGTAAAGTGTTTTCTTTACTTAAAAAAAACATATGTTTATAAAGTTTAATGTTTTACAAATTTGAAGCGGAGAAGAGTCTGATATGTCCCGTCTAGTTGTAGTCAATGTGCTATATAAGGATGTAACGTAACGTTTATTATTATCAAATTTAATATAGCACAATTCGACTTGCTCTGTAACAAATAATGATTAATAAGACCAAAGATTGCCCGTTCTATGTACTCAAATTGAATTATGTCTCGTGTTTAACCACTATAAGAGCCAGCGGCAAATCCCCGAGGCACTGGCCAAGATGAAGCTGTTCTCGGCAGTTACAGAAGCACTGAACGGCCGCTGACGCACTCGAAATCGTTATATATAGGAGCTGTTATTAAATATGAGTCACATATTTCAGGTCTAAACAACTACATTCTCGCCTAAAAAACTATTAAAACTACACTTCGTGGTACAAGTAGTATTTGTAAAAATTACGGTTGATTTGATCGGCCGCCATGACGGTCACTTCAAGCTGAGTGATACAAACAGTGAAAAGGCAGTAGGAGTGCTGTTATCACTGAAATATCGCATGGCTATCAGCCAATCAGATTCGAGAACCAGACAGAACTGTTGTATAAAAAAAAAATATATATTTCATTCAGCTGTCGCCGCGAATGTTTTGGAATCTTTCAGAGCACAAACGTCGCAAATTCCGGTCGCGGCTGATGTGAATGGTTTTGACGCAAACTATTCACACGTGAACTGTTCGCTTTTTCGTTTCGCTTTTCCGTTACGAGTCCGGTGTGAAAGGGCCTTAATGAAACTGGTTCTAGTAGATTCCTTGGGTCCTGCTGAGAACATAGATATCACATTTGCCATAGTCGGCTGAACTTCCTGTCCGCCATATTGTTTTTCTTTAAAAACCTACTTTTTTGAAATTGATCCATATCATCTTCAGACCATGGCGACAAAAAGTTATGGATTTCAAATCGATATGTCTAACCGTTTTCGCATACGGGAGCAATGAATTTCAGGCATGATGCAAAACCCACTCTTGAAGCCATATCTCTGCAATGCTTTGACATATTGACACCAAACTTTGCAAGTGTCATTGTCACCTCACTCTGACCATACCGCAACAATTTGGACACAGCGCCACCTATTGGTCGAAAGTGATGAACCAGTAAATCTTAATTTTTGATAATTTTTCAGCTCTTTTGCTGAAAATTATCTTAATAGGTATTAATTTGCTCACTGTTGCAGTTGGTCTGATGTCCACAGCCATGTTGGCCGGCTTAATGTGCCGTTTTTGTGCTTGGCCCCGTAATTGCTGCTTGCAGCTATATTTTCTTTATGGGATCATCAAATTTGCTCCAGATACAGCTCCCATACAGAGGAACATCACCAAAAAAACAATTGTCCTCCTACATTATTTTATTTTATTAGTTATTGGATGTCAAATATTAAATGTATATATCAGCAGTTTCTCAGCATGAGAATGTTAAAGGTTCATGAAACCCCCCTGTTTTACCCTGGTCGTTCACACATCAAAGCTCAGAAAAGTCTATTAAAATGGGCGTGTAACGCTCTGGAAAAGTGGGAGTGTAGAGGGGGGCAAAGAGGGGAGAGAACAACCAATGAAGCACAGACATAGAACACACTCATTATACAGAATAATGAATATTAATATATGAGCACAGAGAAAATGACGACAAATTCCCAAGCACAAGGGAGAAATGCGAAAGAATATTTAATAGGGCTAATAATAGAATACTTTTATGTTTACAAGCACTGCAGTCTCAAAATCAGCCTTTTGTCTATTAGAATAATCAAGTCATCACGTTCAGATAGGCTACACCACTGTATCAGTGACCAGTTTGCACATATATAATTAATTTGAAGAAGACTTGATGAAATATGTGTGCATAACTACACCGTGCTGGTTAATGTTTGGTGCAGGAGAATGTGTGAAATAAAAACTTTAAACACGGATACTTTATTCTGTATGAGCTATGTGCCACGTGGCTAGTGTTATTAAACTCATCGCGGAGCTCCGTGCTGAAACCGATCATATGCGCGCTCCATGTGTGTATCATAATAACAATCGTATTTTTCATGTGTTCGTATTCAAACTCCAGTTCTGACCGCATCGCGAGCAAAATACAAACTGTGCTGAAGGAAACATGCAAACTGGCTCGCGTGTTTGAACGCAGCTAGAGCAGAGGTTAATGAACAGCACTTTTGTGACATTTGAATTCTCTGCTGTAATGCGATCTCACGTGAACATACTTTCCATTTGTGCTTGTAGATTACAGCAAAACAATCCAGATGCACACAAACCTCTGCTCTGGTCGCGTCGCAGGAAAACACATTTTGTTGTAGCACTGAGGAAACGGAACACCAACGATATGTCTCTAAATGACAAGAGACAGAGGCGAGAGAAGTGATACTTCCTCGTGCCTAATACCGCAATTATAATCTTATGCATACTACAGCGCAGTGATTGGATTAAATGAGCTTTATCTCATAAATGTATGTCGAGAATTGCTCGACGCGGTCTACATCAGCATGTTTGACCATGCCCATACTTGGGCCAAAAGTACACGATGACATCAGATTTTGTGACTGTTGATCCGACTTCGCTTTTCAAACCGGAAGACAGCTATTTTTGCATTTTTCAGAGCGATTTCTATTTTTCACTTATGAATAACATTGAGTACCTTTAGTGTTTTCAATGATGTGCAGCCTATACATATCTGTTTACATCTCAAAAAAAGTGTTTTGGGGTTTCATGACACTTAGTAGCTAACATAGCATAATCACATGCAGGTTTATTTTTAGTAACAGTAATACCTAACTTTCTCCATCGTACAATACGTTTTCAAATGAATTACATGCCATTTATCCACACAGCCCATCCAGCATTTAATATGATATTCTAAAATTGATCTAGCTTGCTGCAGCGTGCAACAAGTAATGCACAGAGTAACGTTATAACATAATTTTCAACACATTTCAAATGTATCAAATATGATAAACAGAGCTGCGTTACCTCATACTCATGACTGGAAAAAGCGGAAGCGGCACTGACAACTGTGGAATAAGCTCCACTGCTCACAAGTTCGTCTGCCATTAGCAATCGCTCCTCGTTCAGCGGCCTTGTTAAGCTCCCACAACACTCAATCCTGCTCTGCTTCTACAGTATTGTTAATAATAGCATCCATGAACATGATTTCTGCCCAAGTCCTATCCCGATTCTTTTCCACTGGCTGTGAGGTGATGTCCCAAGATTCCTCGCTCAAACTTGGTGTCATCAAGCTACGCCTTTGCACCTTTTAAAATACATACCAATAACAATAATAATTTATTCTATTAAAGTATCAAAAGCAAGTAATCATATGGTTTTATATTGAACAAAACTATCAAAATACATAATGTATTGTACAATATTACTAATGTTCTTTATGTATTATAACAATTGCCTGCAAAGGCCTGATGATTGTTTTTACAATTTACAACATGATCTAATCCTTGTTTAATATTGGCTTACAACATATTTTAAATGCCCACTTAATCTTTAATATTTGGCCATTTCTTTACAACAGAAATGCTACAACCACTGTAATTTCTTGAACAAGAACATGTGGACTTAAACGAGGGCTTAAACTTTTGAATTTGTGATGAGCAGTTAGCACATTTCACTAAGTTGAAACATACTGATGTATTCTCCTGCGTTTGTGTAGGTTTATAGATGGCTTACCTTACAAATCTAAATACTGCACATTTGCGTTTCCAGATGAAAGTTAAAACCAATCCAAATTCACAGCATATGCAGAGATGCAGTTTGAGATGTGCCACTCATGTAAATTATAACTGTTCAGGTGGAGCATCATTTACTGTGAATGGAGCCACTAGTAGATAACCTTACACGCATGTAAATAATTACAGCACATCTATATTAAAACCTGAAGCACATACATTTAATTAAATTGCAGCCTTTGTAAATTCACAATACCCTTATGCTTTATAATGTTTTTAAACGGGTTTAATATTGTGCAGCCTTAGAAAAACGGTCTAATAATGCATTTCATGTATTCTCGTCCATGGAAAGCACCACTTCCGGTATTTTGCCGGTTGCTTGACAGACAAATTGTTTTTTTGTTTTTTTTTATCGAATACTCAAATTTAATCAAGGAATCATGACTGTTGTGTATTTACGTCATGCAAATCGACCTTTCTGTTTTTCCGTATACCCTCCCTGTGTTACGTGATACTATTGAGAATACTGAGTTACGTAGTGTGTTGTGTAGGAATTAAAAAACGCACGCACCAGTTTATGCTCACTCCTGTCTCTCGTGTATTTCTGAGAAAATATACAGAAAATATACAACATAATTGGCGACGAGGACCCTTCGTACCACATTAAGTTTTGTTGTTGTGAACTTTGGTCGATGTTTCGAGACTGAAGATGTTCGCAGCGTTAATTCTCCACCCCGAGCTCATCATTCTCCACGAGGGAAAGGGAGAGTGAATGCACGGCAACCTCGTAAGTTTGCAAGCCGCGACAGTCGGGACAGAACGAGTTGTCTTCGCTGGAAGGAAATAGAGTGAAAGACAAGAAAAGAAGTTGACGACGGAATGCGGATCAAAAAAAAAAAAAAAAAAAAAAAAAAGAGGAATTACAAGAGCTGATGAACGGAAACAAAGAGGGGAGTGAGTAAAAAGAAAATGGCTGGATTAATTGGTTGTATTGGACCGTTTGATGAATCAGTAGAGCAGTGGAGTGCTTATACCGAACGTTTTGACTACTTTGTGCTGGCAAACGAAATAAAAAATGAAGCAATTGTGCCAACATTTCTAAGCGTAATGGGTGTGAAAACGTTCAATTTGCTGCGAAGTTTAACTCAGCCGCAGAAACCAGGCGACAAATCATACGAGGAAATAGCGGGCTTACTCAAAGATCACTATTCACCCAAACCACTGATTATCGCAGAGAGATTCAGGTTTCATAAAAGAAATCAGCAAGATGGTGAATCCATCTCACAATTTGTGGCTGTGTTGAAACGATTATCCGAACATTGTGAGTTTGGCCAGTCATTGAGTGACACAATACGTGACAGGCTTGTTTGTGGTCTTCGAAGTGAAGCTATACAAAAGCGACTACTAACTGAAAGTAACTTAACATTACAGAAGGCCATAGAAATCAGCACGTCAATGGAAATGGCCGCAAAAGAGGCACAACAACTAAGTGCTTCCACCCAAGTACACAAACTGTACGCTGATTCAAAGAACAGGTCAAACTCAGGTAAGCCATGTTACCGCTGTGGAAAAGTGGGGCATCAGCCTGGAGATTGTTGGTGCAAGGACATGAACTGTAGAAATTGTGGCAAGAAAGGTCACATTGAACGCGCCTGCAAAAACAAAAAGACACAACCAATCAAAAATGCTGGACCTAAAAAGAAAAATTACCATAAATTTAAACAAAAGCATGTGAACCAAATGGAAAGTGGCCATCACACACAGAGTGATTCGGGATCTGCGGAAGAGGATGTGTTATGCGTTTTATCTGTTTCAGGAGATGAACAGGGCTACTGGGTGACTCCTCTTCTAAATGGGAAACCGGTACGGATGCAGGTGGACACAGGAGCTGCGGTATCACTGGTGTCAGTGACAACATTGAAAGAAACGTTGCCGCATCTCACACCTCAGCCATCCAACATTACACTAAAGACCTACACAGGTGAGATAGTTCCTGTTAAAGGGGTAATTGAGGTGACAGTTGAACTAAATAGGCAGAAGAAGAAATTACCGCTGTATGTTATCGAAGGCAATCACCCAGCTTTGCTAGGAAGGACTTGGCTGGAAAGGATGAAGCTGGATTGGCAAGAGGTCCATCTGGTCAGCGAAAACACAAAACTCCAAAGGATTCTAAATAAGTATTCGGATGTGTTCAGTGATGAACTAGGAAGTATGAAGGACATTGCAGTAAAACTGATGGTGAAACCAGACAGTCAACCAAAGTGTTTGAAAAACAGACCGGTGGCGTATGCCATTAAACCCAAGGTTGAAGCTGAATTAGAGAGACTAGTAAAGGTTGGAGTTCTGCGACCAGTACGCACAAGTGAGTGGGCAACACCAATTGTGCCGGTCTTAAAAAAAGACGGGTCCCTTCGTCTATGTGGAGATTTTAAGGTCACCATAAATCCGGTTCTGACCCCAGAGCAGTATCCCCTGCCTCTTATTGAGGATCTTTTTTCCAATCTCGCTGGGGGCCAACAGTTCAGTAAAATAGATTTGTGCCAAGCATACTTGCAAATGCACGTGGACCCAAATTCACAAGAACTTCTGACCATCGTGACCCATAAGGGGATGTATCAATATCAGAGGCTTCCTTTTGGGATTACCTCGGCACCGGCTCTGTTTCAAAGAGCAATGGATCAGATTCTCAGTGGGCTGACCGGGGTGCAGTGTTATCTTGATGATTTGCTGATCACCGGAAAGGATGAACAAGAGCATTTGAGTAACCTTGAAGCCACCTTGCGGAGATTGCAGAATTTTGGACTGAGGGTCAGAAAGGACAAGTGTGAGTTTTTCTGCCCTTCAGTTGAATATTTGGGCCATGTGATTGATAGTTCTGGACTTCACAAGGCACCCTCAAAGGTGAAGGCGATAGTGGAAGCGCCAGCTCCGCAAAACGTGAGTCAGCTTCGGTCTTTTTTGGGCCTGTTGACATATTATGCGAAATTTGTGCCAAATCTGGCTAACGGGCTGAAACCATTGCATGACCTACTGAACAAATCCAAAAAGTGGGAATGGACCAAACAATGTGAAGAATCCTTCAATGAAGTAAAAATAGCCTTAGCCCAGTCTGAAGCTCACTCATTTCAACCCCGCTCTGCCAGTGCAGTTGGCATGTGACGCATCGCCCTATGGCGTGGGGGCGGTGGTGTCACACATCATGCCATCGGGTGAGGAAAAACCCATCGCTTTTGCGTCACAAACTTTGAGTAAGGCAGAATGTAACTATGCTCAAATCGAGCGTGAGGCACTCGGTATTGTGTTTGGGGTGAAGAAATTTCATCAGTTCTTATTTGGAAGACGATTTACGCTTCTAACTGATCACAGACCTCTCACCTCCATCTTCGGCCCACATTCAGGTATTCCTTCACTTGCAGCTGCAAGAATGCAGCGGTGGGCCCTTCTTCTGTCTGCACATCAGTATGAGATAAAATACAGAAGATCGGAACATCATGCTAATGCTGATGGGCTCTCCAGACTTCCGTTGCCCATTTCACACCCAGAACCAGCAAAGGCAGAAATTTTCTACTTCAAAGAGGTGGACAATTCCCCTGTAACGGCAGCTCAGGTAAAAAGGCACACACGTACGGACCCAGTGATGTCCAAGGTTTTGGATCTGGTGCTCAGAGGGGAAGTAGGAGAAATGTCACCGCTCCTAAGGCCTTATGTAACCAGGAGAAATAAGCTAACAGTAGAATCTGGATGTCTACTATGGGGCTCAAGGGTCATTATTCCACCACCTTTGAGACAACAAATACTGGAGGAACTTCATTCTGGACACTGTGGAGTAGTTAGGATGAAGGAAATCGCCCGTAGCTACCTTTGGTGGCCAGGTGTGGACTCGGAGATTGAGGATAAAGCAAAAACATGCAGTTCATGTCAAAAGCTGAGAAATACTCCTCAACCAGCCCCGTTACACCCCTGGCAATGGCCTGAGAAACCGTGGATGCGAGTCCATATTGATTTTGCAGGGCCTTTGGAAGACCATATGTTTTTAGTTGTTCTTGATGCCCACAGCAAATGGCCAGAGGTTGAGGTAATGAAAGGCACATCATCATTGAAAACTGTGGAAGCCCTTCGTTCAATTTTTGGTCGTTTTGGCCTGCCACAGCAACTTGTCAGTGACAATGGGCCTCAGCTGGTCTCGGAGGAGTTTGAAGCTTTCATGAAGGTCAACGGGATTCAGCACATTCGATCAGCACCTTATCACCCGTCAACTAACGGTCTTGCTGAGCGGTTTGTCCAGACAATGAAGCAGGCTCTCAAGTCAACCCAGGGTAAAGGATCACTGAATCAGCGCCTCAACACTTTTCTACTTTCCTACAGAAACACCCCCCATGCCACCACTAAAGTATCTCCTGCCACCGCTATGTTCAAAAGACAACTTCACACTCGTCTGGATTTGTTGAAACCCCTGAAAACAAAACAGACTGTTCAAGCACAACAAAACCTTCAGATGGAACGACATCTAAAAGCAAAACATCGTTGTTTCAGACCAGGAGACAAAGTGCTAGCTCGTAACTATGGGAAAGGTGTCAAATGGCTACCAGCAGTAGTGATTGCACAAACAGGGCCAGTGTCTTACACTGTTGAACTTGCTGATGATCATCTCATCTGGAAAAGGCATGTAGACCAGTTACTAGCTGCAAATTCATGTGATAACTCAGGAGCACAGGTGACAAAAGATCCTTTCCTGGATATTACTCCAGAATACCATCATCTATCTGAGAATTCGTCCACACCAACTCCTGAGAATGCGCAGACGGAGATTCCGCCTAGTCAGGTGAAAGAGACTGTTCCAGGTACAAGTCAGTTAGTGCCCTTGTCAAAGCAAACCCCGGCTAAAGAAACTGTAACTGTGGATGTACCTACAGTTCGGCCATATCCTAAAAGAGAACGTCGACCTCCCAATAGACTGACACTTTAGATAGTGACAAACCCACAACAATGGGGCAGAATAATCCCCCAGGGTTATGTCTGGGAAAAGAGGTAGTCTACCCTCTTTCCCTAGCTAAAAAAAAAAAAAAGTTATCTTTTGAATAATGTATGTTGATATGTACATCTGAAGTTTAAGAGAAGTGTGTTTAAAAGAATGTTACAGTTGATTTAATCATTATTTTCTTTATTACTTTGAATTTAAGTGGGGAGGAATATGTTGTGTATTTACGTCATGCAAATTGACCTTTCTGTTTTTCCGTATACCCTCCCTGTGTTACGTGATACTATTGAGAATACCGAGTTACGTAGTGTGTTGTGTAGGAATTAAAAAACGCACGCACAAGTTTATGCTCACTCCTGTCTTTCGTGTATTTCTGAGAAAATATACAGAAAATATACAACAATGACGGCCCTAATTTTCTCATTTTTTTGAAGCAAAAATTCTAAGTCTTGTGGACACATTTAGTATTTGTTTTGTGGCCTTATTTCAGTGACTTAATTTTAGTTTTTTCAATAACCACACATAAACTTCATAGAAGCCAAAGTGCTTCCATACGCTAGCTTTTAATGCAGAGTGTGCCAGTCGGATTTCTCGCTTTTCTCTTATTGTACTTATCCACTGGCGTGTAGTGAGCTGAGCAGAGCGAGCATTTTCAGTTCATTCCCATGCAAGTTCAACTTCCATAGAAATTAGTTGAAAACGCTCACTCTGTTCCACTCGCTCCGAGCCAGTGGATACGCACCGTTATGTACATTGCCACAGACTGTCTGGGAGCCGCACTTCTGCACTTCAGCACTTCAGCACTTCAGAGTTCTGGATTTTGCTTCCCGTCAATGTTACGTTATCAATTAGCGTATCAATCAAAGTTAACATTTAGAAAATCTGTGAAAAATTTGTGAATAGATTCAGAATCATCCGTGTCTGCATCATGATGCATCTAAGAATCAAATTTTCCCCCCACCCCTATCATGCACCCTGTTCACTCAGATATACTTCAGTCACGGAGCACCGCAGTAAACAGCAGCCACCTTTTACAGTTCCTTCCGAATCAAAACAACGAGCTTATGCTGCGTTCATGCCATTACTACCATAATTAAGAGATATAACCTATGATGTTTTAACTGGAGCTGTTCAGTCAGACTCACAATTGTGCATATCCATGTCAACAGTATCAAAACCGAAATTAATGTGTAGCAGTTAGGTACAAGCTCAAGTTGTTTACGTTCATTATTATTGTAATATCTGCTTTGAGACATGAGGTAGTTTAACACTAGAGGTGTCTCCAACTAGGAATTTACATAGTCAAATCAGAATTGTCAAGTCTTGTCTATAGTCAAATGATAGTCAAATCGTGTGTGGGTGGTGAGAGGGAGGGGTTAAGCTTATGAATCAGCCTGTCGAATCAGCGGAGCACCAAAGTCATGTGATTTCAGCAGTTTGGCGGTTTGACACGTAATCCGAATCATGATTTGACACGCTGATTCATAACGCTCCAAAGCTTCATGAGTCAGTGTTTTGAAATCAGCCATCACTATACAAGTATTTATTTTCATTTTTTGCCACACCAAAAATATTCTCGTTGCTTTATAATATTAATATCGAACAAATGTATTCACATGAACTGATTTAAATATGTTTTTAGTACATTAATGGATCTTGAGAGAGGAAATGTCATTTCTGGCTATGCAGGCCTCACAGAGCCATTGGAAATATCTTAATATATATCTTAAAATATCTTAATTTGTGTTCCGAAGATGAACGAATGTCTTATGGGTGTGGAACGGCATAAGGGTGAGTAATAAATGACATTTTCATTTTTGAGTGAACTAACCCTTTAATGACTTTGTGTTATGTTGACCGAGTTTGGTGGTGATTGCATGAAGCCCCTACGAGGAGTACGTAATTCGGAGCCTGATTAATCAAAAAATTCACATTTCAAACCAAAATTCCTGTTGGTCAGCTTAATGAGATCAATATATATATATCTATATATCTCTCGAGTTTGGTGACTGTAGGTAAAACTAACCCCCCCCCACCCCCACTCCCACACACACACACACTTTTGCCAAAAGGTGGCGTTATAGAGGCCCTCCTCTCTGCCCATTTCTAGGGTTTTTCCCATGTCTACTGGATGACATCCCTGAGGTGTGTCGAAAAGCATCCAAAATGAATATTTAAAGTTTGATGTGTTGCCATGGCAACAGTGTTTAAGATATCAAACATCTTTTCACAAGTCTACATTCACCATCTCTTGATATTATTCTGATGATGTTTGAAGCAAATTGGGTGAAAATAAAAGGGTGATCTCAAAGCATTTTGAAAGTGTCACACTTCCTGCTGCCAATTGGTGGTGCTATAACTTTGACTCAAAAGAGTCACATCCATGTGATTGGACTCCTACAATGAACACAGCTGAAGTTTAATCAAAATCAGTCAATGCAGAAGTTATAACTAGGGTTGGGAATAGAAAAAAATCAAAAACACTGGTCAGGAATTGGATACTTGTTATAAAATTACTTATTGATCCTTTGTGTGCATTTTAAATATGACTTCAAACCTTTCAAGCATGAGACGACACTGTTTTCCGTGCTGCACACGCATCCAAAGTGCGCTCACAGAAAAAGTGATTTTAAAACCTTTCAAGCATGAGATGACTTTTGGTGCTGCAGCTCTTAAAGCGACTAATATTCATCAGCTTAATATTCCTGTTGCCATCTCTATAATAACACTAATCAAGCATAAAATACAGAGAATTCACTCGTTCTTTACTGAATAATTTTGTAACTATATTTGTAATGTATCCTATTTTATTTATAAAGTGGTGTTATTTTACATTTGATTAGTTTCTGAACACGGATACCGGAAAATATTAAAAGTTTATATTAATCGCATATTTGTTGTATTTGTTTACTTGTCTTTAATAAGTTGAAATTTGTATTAGTTAGGCTAGTTTTTGCTATGCTATTTTTAAACCATAGGCAAAAGTTCCTTGTGTTATTTGGCTTTTTGATTTTTGTTTATGGTATTCAGCTAAAATGAAATGTTTTGCAACAAGACCTAAATAAATGTGAATATTTATTTTTATTTATTTTTTTTAAACCTAATTGAAATCGAAATTAACACTCTGAGGTCTGAGGTATCGCCGGCGATACCACCGCGTTTTTTTTTCTTACAAGTGTGAAAGAGACCCAAAATACTCCGTCAATGTTGCACATACAATTAAGAGTTATACACCATTTTCATCTGTGGAATATCTTCTTTTATTTGAGGACACTCAGAGTAAAAACTGTGCTTTTTGCAAAATAAAGAAAACTAACATGATGCGTGATCTCTCGTCTCCCTCTGAACGAAGTCCAATCTGATAGTTCTCAGAAAATGAACTAACTTAGTGAATACTAATCACAAAAAAATTAAACTTATGTCTAAAAAAAACATTGAAATGTCAGGTTTTAAATCGTGTAAGTCAAATCGAAAACAAATATTCTGTTTATGTAATCTGTATGAAAAGAGAGCCATGTCAGAAGTCCGCGATTCATCTCATTATCCGCTAATGCGGCCACGCCCATGGAGCCAGCACTATTCAGACGCAAATTGTGAGTCAACACATGCATACATTGTCTCAATCGTGTATTTATTGTCTTGAAAAGTGTTTTGAATAGCCATAGTTACCGATCTCTGGCCTCTGTTAGTTCGGTTAGTTCTTGGATTGCCTTAGGGTGACCACCCGTCCTGCTTTGCGTTGTACCGCACAGCATTTTGACTCCTTGTCCCACACAAACTTAGTAATTGTCCCACATTTGGTTTGTTTGATGGTGGTCACTCTAGATTGCCTATTCTTCTTTAGCAGGCATTTGTGGACTAAAGGTGCACAGAGCGCCCTCTGGCTGCAAGTATGAATTAAAAACACAGTATCCAGTGTTCATAGTAATGACAATAAATATTGAATAAATATTACTCCTCTTTATAGAAAATTGACAAACATATGAGAATCCATCAGTATTTCTCCAAATGTGCATGCTTTTTAGCTAAAAGCCTATATGAAATGCCATAGAGGTAACATAATTGTTCAGACACTTTGCATCACAGAAATACATTATATTTTAAAGTATATAATAGACTACCATTATTTTAAATTGGAATAATATTTCACAGTATTGCTGTTTTTTCTGTATTTTTGATTTACACCATGATGAGCTTTGAGATATGATCACAGAGGGTTTTTTCACAGCCTACCTGACTGAAAGAGCTCATTATTTATGCAGGTCATTAGAGCTCTTTATGCGATTCTTTTGTCTTCTCAGGTGAGAATCACCCATTATTCATGATGATTCACGCCTCCAAGCATACTGTTTATTGATCAAAGATGTTTGCGAAAATTTAAATCTCTCTATTGTTTTATATGAAGGAGTAGGAAGGATAGTTTTTACATCATTTTGAAGCAAAAACTCTAGTCTACAACCTCCAATACCCAGAAGTCTTGTGAACACAGATTTAATATAATTTTTTTGGCCTTATTTCAGTGACTTAAGTGTTTTTTTTTGTTTTTTTTTTTTTGCATAAACCTTATTCCTTCAAAAATACAAACATGTACATACATGTTCCTCACATATTATGGTAGCCTAGTTTTTACTGAATACAGTCTAATGACACTTTTGTATTTTATGTTTATGAACAACTGAAAAAAAGCACAAATGTCAGGGCATGTCAACTTCT
Source organism: Chanodichthys erythropterus (assembly GCF_024489055.1). Classification (NCBI taxonomy): domain Eukaryota; kingdom Metazoa; phylum Chordata; class Actinopteri; order Cypriniformes; family Xenocyprididae; genus Chanodichthys; species Chanodichthys erythropterus. The sequence goes on along the minus strand of NC_090232.1, from coordinate 59,509,936 downwards.
CCAGGCCCCAAATCAGCCTCAGACTCCAGAGGGTTAAGAAATGGAATTGATAAGCAGAATCAAAATCAGAATCGGAATCGTTAATATTCAAAAGATACCCAACCCTAATTATAACACTTCCTGTTTACCTTTTCTCACCATAAATTCTCTCTCACCATGGCCAAACTGTTTGAGATATTAAAAATCTACTCGCAATTTAGCATTCTCAATGTCTTGACTTCATGCTGACCACGTTTGGTGGTGATCGGATTAATCACCTAGGAGGAGTATGTCAAATTCTAGAGCATGCAGTTTTCAAACAACCCATAATAGCTGACTTCCTGTTGGGCTGCCATATAACTTAGAGCACAAACATTGTTAGGCCTGATGAGGTTTATATGTGTACTGAATTTTTATACTAATATGCGCAAGTGTATTTGATATATGGACCAAGTTTTCAGACCCCGTGTTCAAGGAGGTGCTGTTGAGCCCCCCCACCATGCCCAGGTACCAGCTTCGGTCCAGCCCTTACGGCCGATGATTCTGATGTGTGTGTGAATTTTCAAGAGTTTGAAGGTTGAGGAAAAAAATAAAATAAATATAGCTGCAAACAGCATTAACGGGCACAAGTCCCAGAGCCACCACCACCCCGGAGGCTTTAGGGAGACTGTGCACGACAGGGAATATGCATTTCAACTGGGTGAATGTAAAAGGATTATATCAAGATTTGAGACTCTTCCTGTTTTCCCTTGACATTACTTTAATCCCTTGCCATGGCAAGACCGTTCGAGATATTCGATATTCGTTCACAAGCATCTTCTTGTCTTGTTGTCCTGTTGAAAAAGTTTGGTGTGAATGGTATAAACCCCCTAGGAATAGTAGTTTAAACTTCAGAGCTTGATTATTCAAAAATCCACATTCAAACTAAAATACCTGACTTCCTGTTGGTCAGGGCTAATAACTGTAAAATAGAAAGTTGTCCGGCTTGATGAGAACAATATGTGACCTGATCCAGCAAAATGAGTCACAGATTTTGGTATCAATGAAAAGATGAGACAATAAGCTTTAAAATGATATCCTAGTCATACCTTGAATGGTTTTAAAGATGTACCCATTTGAATTATGGTCGTCTGCCCTCTTTTTCCAATTGAAAACCTGAGAAAATCGCTTTTAAAGTTTTTTGCCCATTTTTTTTCTTTCAAATTCTTTATTTTATATCTTTTTACAGCTTAATTTGACCAAAGACATTTAAATGCTATTACACCAGGCTGAAGCTCAAATTATTTTAAAGTATTTATTTGAATTAATATTTTATAAGGCACTTTTACAAAGATTTACTAAAATCAGAAAGATTGAACAGAGGTGCTACATTTTTGCTTGAGAGAGAATGTGTGTGTGTCTGTGTGTGTGTGTCTGTGTGTGTGTGTCTGTGTGTGTGTGTCTGTGTGTGTGTGTCTGTGTGTGTGTGTCTGTGTGTGTGTGTCTGTGTGTGTGCGCGCGCATGTGTGTGTGTACGTGTGTGTGGGTGAGAGAAAGAGAAAGTGAGAGAGGCCATAGACAGATGTATCTCGTAAACGAAATCTTCATCATATGACAGAAAACACAGCTCTCCATCGTTAAGTTTACACCCTTTACAGAAAAAGGCACATAACTCGACATCTCGATCACCGCTAACTGATTCACAACTAGACATTGAGGAGATCTGCTAGCTTGTTTACACAGAGTGCGCGCTAGTCTGACAGGAGGATGGCTGGACCGATCGCGTGCCTGTCAGTCGAAACGGGGCTTCCCACTGATAAAAAAATCAGCGTTTATGTCAGTGTGTTTACATTTCTAAGCTTTTTTTATTGGTTCTATACAATGTGTAACACCATATTTGGAGAGCAGAGACGTTTCAGGGGATACCGGGAAATGCTCATAAGTGAGGAGAGGAGTTCCATAGATTTTTTTTTCATTGTTTTTTCCACATTATCGGCCCATATCTTAAAATAGAACGTCTCATTTCGCCAGAGCGGGTCTATGTACCAAGTATGGTGACTGTAGATAAAACTCCCCACTTTTGTCAAAAGGTGGCGCTATAGAGGCCCTATGTCTATTGGATGACATCGCTGACGTGCATGTCGAGTTTCATGCAATTTGAAGCATTCTAAGAGTCTCAAAATCATCCAAAGCTAATAGTAAAGTTGGATGCATTGCCATGGCAACAGTGTTAGAGATATTAAAAATCATTTCACAAGTCTACATTCGCCATTTCTTGACAGTATTCTGATGAAGTTTGAAGCAAATCAGATAAAAATAAGTGGGTGATCTCACAGCACCCACAGAGTCTCACAGTGACTCTGTGGGTGTTTCTCAATTCTTATTTGGGCATCCTCGTTTCCTTTCCTCGCTTCCTTTCCTCGTGTCTTAGCTCCACCCTTTCAGGATGTGAGGGAAGGACCCAAGGAAAGGAGAGGACGGAGGACGGAGGAATTGAATCAAGTGGAATGATACATCCTCGCTCCCTTTAGCGTCACTTCAAAGCGTCATTAGCTGCACTCAAGGTATCTACCCATATGTTGTTAAAGTTGATTATTTAAAAAAATATATAATAAATATTAATAAAGCAAGATGCTCTGTTGAAATATGTAAGATGTAAACTTTATTTAAACTGCATACATTAAAGCATACATTTAAATTATTGCGACAGATATAAAGGGGGAGGAGTATTTATGCGTGCATCAGGTTTCTCGACGAGAAAGACTTCCGCAAAGGATGCACCTGTGTATCCTCGCTCATGACTCCTCAGGAAGCTTCCTCACTCCTCGATCCTCACCTCCTCACGGTGCAGTTAGAGAATTGAGATGTCCAAGATGGCTGAGCTCGATCGGTATCCGGGTCATAGGATGGAGGAGCGAGGAAAGGAGGAGGGATATTGAGAAGCAACCTATGACTTTTACTCACAATAGTCACATTCATGTAATTGGCCTTCTACAAAGAACATGCAGCTGAAGTTTCATCAAAATCAGTCAATGTATGCAGAAGTTATAACACACTTCCTGTTTCTCTTTTTTTCACTATAAATTCATTTTAATGCCATGGCCAAACCATTTAGTGTCCTCAATGTCCTCATGCTGATGGAGTTTAGTGGTGATCAGATGAATCACCTAGGAGGAGTATATCAAATTCCAGATCATGCATTTTTTTCAAACAACCCTAAATAGCTGACTTCCTGTTGGGCGGAGCTAATGACATAGAGTGCGGAAGTTGTTCGGCCCGATGTGATCTGGCCCTGCGTTCCATTCGGAAGGGCTCATCCCTATGCCCTAATCCCTTCAAAGGGTTTAACCTCCTGAGTGAGAGCTTCAAAGGGATGAAGGGTGTAGGGGTCAAAAAAAACAATTTTTTTTGGAACGCACTTAGGGCTGGACAATAATTCAATATCAATATATATCGCGATATAATTTTTTTCGGTAAAGGTGATATGATTTTTAATGTGTGTATATATGTGTGCATAACTACACCGTGCTGGTTAATGTTTGGTGCAGGAGAATGTGTGAAATAAAAACTTTAAACACGGATTTCTGCCCCCTTTTAACCAGACCAGCCCGCGCCACCCCCTCTGCCCCCTGGCTCTCTGATGTTCTCTGTGAGCATCGGTCTAGACTCAGGGCTGCAGAGAGGAAGTGGCGCAAATCTAAAAATCCTACTGACCTTAGCTTATATCAGTCACTCCTTTCTTCTTTCTCTACTAATGTCTCCAATGCTAAAACCTCCTACTATCACACTAAAATTAACAACTCAAATGACTCCCGGACACTTTTCAAAACCTTCTCTTCTCTGCTTTGCCCTCCTCCCCTCCCTCCCACATCAGTTCTTACAGCTGATGACTTTGCCACTTTCTTCACACATAAAATAACAACCATCAGCAGCCAATTCTCCACACCACACACTGACAAGAACATTTTAATTGAAAACACATAAATTCTCCCCTCCTTCTCCATGCTATCTGAGGCAGATGTTTCCAAACTCATTCTTTCCAATCACCCCACTACCTGTCCGCTAGACCCTATCCCCACTCATCTTCTTCAGTCCATCTCCTCCTCAATTCTACCTGCACTCTCACATTATCAATTCCTCCCTTCACACTGGAACATTTCCCACAGCTTTTAAGCAGGCTAGGATTACCCCACTGCTTAAGAAACCCACTCTGAATCCAGCACTTTTAGCAATGAAAGGAAGAAGGGATACTGGTCTGTAGTTTTCTAAGACACTTGAGAGAGTTGTATTCAACCAACTGTCTACTTATCTCACACAGAACAACCTTCTTGACAACCACCAGTCTGGTTTCAAGAGTGGCCACTCAACTGAGACTGCCCTGCTCTCGGTTACTGAAGCCCTGAGACTGGCACGAGCATCTTCAAAATCATCAGTACTCATCTTGCTGGATCTGTCTGCTGCCTTTGATACAGTGAACCACCAGATCCTCCTGTCTACACTCATGTCGAAGGGCATCACTGGAACTGCGCTCCAGTGGTTCGAGTCTTACCTCTCAGGTAGGTCCTTCAGGGTATCTTGGAGAGGTGAGCTGTCCAAGTCACATCATCTTGCTACTGGGGTACCTCAGGGCTCTGTGCTTGGACCACTTCTCTTCTCCATCTACATGTCATCACTAGGATCGGTCATCCAGGATCATGGTTTCTCCTATCACTGTTATGCTGATGACACACAACTCTACCTCTCATTCCAACCAGATGATCCGACGGTTGCTGGTCGCATCACAGCCTGCCTGACAGCCATTTCTGCCTGGATGAAGGACCACCACCTCCAACTCAACCTTGCAAAAACGGAACTGCTTGTGATCGGTGCAAACCCAACACTTCATCACAACCTTTCAGTTCAACTTGGGTCTTTAACCATCACTCCTTCCAGGACAGCCAGAAACCTTGGAGTGGTGATGGATGATTGTCTAACTTTCACAGATCATGTTGCAGCAACGACCCGGTCCTGCAGATTTGCCTTGTACAACATCAGGAAGATTAGACCCTTCCTATCGGAACATTCCACACAAATTCTTGTCCAAGCTCTTGTTCTATCCAGACTGGACTACTGTAATGCTCTCTTGGCTGGCCTTCCAGCATGCACTATCAAGCCTCTGCAACTGATCCAGAATGCTGCAGCAAGACTGGTCTTGCTGCAGCACTCACTCTCAAGTGCAGCATCTCAACGAACCGAAGAGAGCGCATGTCACTCCTCTCTTCGTCAGTCTGCATTGGCTGCCAGTAGCTGCTCGCATCCAATTCAAGGCTCTGGTGTTTGCCTACAGAACGACCGCTGGCTCTGCACCGTTATACCTTAACTCACTACTTCAGACTTACGCACCCTCCAGAAACTTGCGTTCTGCAAGTAAACGGCTCCTTGTGGTGCCATCACATAGGGGCACAAAATCACTATCACGGACCTTCTCCGGGACTGTTCCTGGCTGGTGGAATGACCTACCACGCTCTATCCGAGCAGCTGAGTCTCTAGCCGTTTTAAAAAAAATGCTAAAGACGTATCTTTTTCGTCAGCACTTGACCCAGTAGTAGTAGCACTTACCTTGACTAATATTCTTCTCCTATCTATTTCTGTATTTAAAAAAAAAAAAAAAAAAAAAAAAAAAAAATTTTGCTATGAGCACTTTACTGACATAACTGTGACTTCACTCAGCACTTACATACTGTTGTTCTCATGTTGATTTGATTGATTCTACTACTCTCATTTGTAAGTCGCTTTGGATAAAAGCGTCTGCTAAATTATTCTGTATGAGCTATGTGTCACGTGACTAGTGTTATTAAACTCATCGCGGAGCTCCGCGGTGAAACCGAGCATATGCGCGTTCCGCCTGTATCATCATAAAAACCATCGTATTTTTCATGTGTTCCTATTTAAATTCCAGTTCTGACCGCATCGCGAGCAAAATACAAACACACGTGCTGTGCTGAGGTAAACAGCCTACGGCTCGTGTGTTTGAACGCAGCTAAAGCAGTCAGAGGTGAATGAACAGCACTTTTGTGACATTTGAATTCTCCGCTGTAATGCGATCTCATGTGAACATATTTTCCATTTGTGCTGGTAGATTACAGCAAAACAATCCACTTCCGAGAGAAGTGATGCTTCCTTATGCATAATACTGCAATTATAATCTTATGCATACTACAGTGCAGTGATTGGATTAAATGAGCTTTATGTCATGAATATATGTCGAGAATCACTCGAATGTTCGACCATGCCCATACTTGGGCCGAAAGTACACGATTAAGTCGTTGCTCCGACTTCGCTTTTCAAACAGGAAGACAGAAATCGCTATGAAAAATGCAAAAATAACTATTTTTCACTTATGAATAACATTGAATACCTTTAGTGTTTTCAATGATGTGCAGCCTATACATATCTGTTTACATCTCAAAAAAAAGTGTTTTGGGGTTTCATGACCCTTTAAGAATAATAAAATCAGCCTACGTTAGTTTAATGTTAAAGATATTAATATTTCTAAAGTGAGTGAGTCTTATGTTTATTTATGTTTGTATGAAGGCTAAATACAAATAAAAGCTGAACATAAATTTATTTGTACTGTTTTTATTTCTAAAATATTATATAGTTTTATAGGAAGAGATTTCATAGGCATTCTTTGCAGTTTTTCTGAGGCTATTATATAGTTCATATCGATATCGGAATTATATCGTATCGACCGAAATTAAGAATTATATTGTGTTATACATTTTGGCCATATCATCCAGCCCTAAACGCACTTCAGCGTCATTTTAATGAGACAATCAAGGAGGCACCTTTGTCTTTTTTCCCCTGGTTTACTCTGTATTAATACGCATTCATTTACTGTAGTAACATTATAAGCTACTGCCTGTCTTTTACTTTAAATATAATGTATATTGTGTCTATGTATTTGAAACATTTGAATGGACTGATAAAAGTAAAGATTGTACTTCAACAAAAATACTTTACAGCTCTGTGTAATTTTGACCATAATAATTTACCAAATCTAACTCGTATAAATATTGCAGTGGTATAGAAAAATACTATATATACATTTATAGGTAAAATCAAACTCCTAACCTCCTGTACCTATTCTGTGACATCAAACAACTTCCCTGTGCAAAGGATCATAGGGGCCCGAAGTGTCCATCAGTTGTACCCTTCGAAATCCTTCATTCCGAAGGGCCTTTTGAAGTGGCCGGTTTTGAGCACTTCGGTTTGGAATGACCCTTCAATATGGGGGCAATGATTGTTTTCACTCCGAAGTGCCACCTCATGGTAACTTAAAGGATTAGTTCACTTTCAAATAAAATGTTCCTGATAATTTACTCACCTCAATGTCATCCAAGATGTTCATGTCCTCCTTTCTTCCGTCGAAAAGAAATTTAAGGGTTTGATGAAAACATTCCAGGATTATTCTCCTTATAGTGGACTTCAATGGCCCAAAATGGTTGAAGTTCAAAATTACAGTTTCAGTGCAGCTTCAAAGGGATTTAAGTGATACCAGACAAGGAATAAAGGTCTTATCTAGCGTAACGATCAGTCTTTTTTTTTTTTAAAAATGTAAATGTATATGCTTTATATAAACAAATTATTGCCTTCCAAGTGGTTCCGCCAAAATCGCACTTTCATATGTCCTACGCCTTCCATATTCAACTTACGGAACGAACACCGGGTCAGTTCAATTTTTCCATAACTAGAATAGGGAAGGCGTATGACATGCAGCGTAAGCTTTTTGAAGAATACGAAAGTGCAGTTTTGGCTGAACCACTTGGAAGGCGATCATTTGTTTATATAAAGCATATACCTTCAACCGTTTGGAGGCCATTGTTGTCCACTAAAAGGAGAATAATCCTGGAATGTTTTCATCAAAAGCCTTAATTTCTTTTCGACTGAAGAAAGAAAGATATGAACATCTTGGATGACATGGGGGTGAGTAAATTATCAGAAATTTTATTTGAACGTGAATTAATCTTTTAACTCAATAAAAACAAATATAACAACGCAGGCTAGTAAATCTGTGTAGCGTTTTTATTAGATGTAACAAACCTTAAATACTATATCATAAACTTAAAGGATAGATAAATAGTACGAAAAATGACTTAAATATGTGAATGAATGTATAAGGAAATGTATGTCAGGGGAAATGTATGCGTGGTGAATGAATGAGTGTGGAGTTAACCTTATCAATGTGTGGCCATGGGTTCGGCCATCACAAGGTCTTTTTATATTTTTATTAACCTAATTAAACAAATTGTATAAAACTATTGTCAGTGCCCAACAAATAACCTATGCATTTATTTTATTCAAACTCTGAGAAAGACAAGGCCTAAGAGCGTATCCTTTTAATGCAGCCAAAGCACACAGCAATGAAAGGTTTAAACCATCAAAAGTGTCACTAACACACACACACACACACACAGTGAGGGAGAGGAAGAGTGAGATCAAATGCTTAGTTGTAGCTTAGTTTATCAGTAAGTTGATTCAGAAGATTCAACATTTTAAATAAAAAATGAAATCTATGCTGTGACAGAAATTAGTCTTTGATCATTCTCTAAATGTATGCATCCAAATAATACCCATTAAATGTGTATATATAGCTGCGAGCAGCGATGACGGGCCAAAGCCCGGTGGCACCGCCACCCCTGTGGCTTCAGGGCAACTGTGCATGGCGGGCAATGGGCATTTAAAACAGTTAAGCATAAAAGGACTGTCAAATTCACTCCACATTTACTGCACTACAAGGTAGCGCTATAGAGCCCCTCCTCCCTGCCCGTTTCTAAGGCTTTGCCCATGTCTACTGGCTAACAATCCTGATGTGTGTGTGGAGTTTCAAACAATTTGAAGCATGCTAAGAGTCTCAAAAGCATTCAAAACCAATATAAAAGTTTGATGCGTTGCCAAGGCAACTGTGTTTGAGATATCACAATTCTTTTCAAAGGCCTACATCTGACATGTTTTAAAATTATTTAAATGAAGTTTGAAGCAAATAGGGTAAACATAAGATGGTGATCTCAAAGCATGCTGAAGGTAACACATTTCCTGCTGCCAGTTGGTGGCGCTATAACTTTGACTCACAATAGTCACATCTATGTGATCAGCCTTGTAGAACGAAGACACAGCCAAAGATTCATCAGAATCAATTAATGTATGCAGAAGTTATAACACTTTGTTTCCCTTTTCTTGCTATTAATTTGTTGCCTCGCCACAGCCAAACCATTTGAGATATCCAAAATCCGTTTGCAATTAAACAACTTCAATGTGTTAGCAACAAGTTAAAAAAAGCTTGGTGTAAATTGGATAAACCCTGTAGGAGTAGTAGTATAAAATTCATAGCCTGTTTTTTTTCAAAAAATTAACATTCAAACAAAAATAGCTGACTTCCTGTTGGTCGGAGCTAATGAATGTAAATTAGAAAATTGTCCGGCTTGATGAGAACAATATGTGTACCGAGTTTGGTGACTGTAGGAAAAACTAACCCCCCACTTTTGTCAAAAGGTGGCGCTACTGAGCCCCTCCACCACGCCCATTTCTATGGCTTTGTCCATGTCTACTGGTTGACAATATTGATGTGTGTGTCGAGTTTCATGCAATTTGAAGCATGTTAAGAGCCTCAAAAACACTTAAGAATATTATTACAGTTTGACCTGTTGCCATGGCAACAATATTTCAAATATCAACTATCCTGTCATAGGTCTACATCTGCTGTGTATTGACATTACACTGATGAAGTTTGAAGCAAATCAGGTAAAAATAAGAGGGTGATCTCAAAGCATTTCAAAAAGTGATACACTTCCTGTTGCCAACAGGTGGCGCTATAGCTAACTGAATATTGTCATATAGATGTCTTTAGGCCAGGACTTTTATCACTCATGTGAAGTTTGGGGCCAGATCAGACATAGTATGCCTGAGTTACAACAGCTTCCTCTTTCATGGCGAAACATCCGACTTTGTCAGTCCACCACGGACACGCCCCTCAACAAAAACTGCAGATCTTTGATATTTAACATCTCAAAGGCCTTAAGATTAGACTGGCCATATATGATGAGCTTCTGGTTTAATTTCTATGAGGAATTAATCACAGTGTAAAACATGTAATTTCCTGTTGCCCCCAGGTGGTGCTATGACTGTAACTGAATATTGTCATATAGATGTCTTCAGGTCAGGACTCTAATAAAACATGTGAAGTATGGGGCAGATAAGACATTGTATGCCCGAGTTACAACAACTTCCAGTTTCATGGCGAAACATCGAACTTTGTCAGGCCACCACAGACACGCCCTTCAGTGAAAACTCTAGATCTTCGCAATTTAACATCTCAAAGGCCTTTAGATTAGACTGACCAAATATGATGTTGATCTGATTAAAGCTCTAGGAGGAGTTCATCGAAGTACAATGTCTGGAAATGGCAAAAACTGCACAAATTTTGCAAAGAAAAATCAAAATATCTGACTTCCTGTTGGGTTTACAAACTTTGCACCGGGGCTTTTTTGTAGGTATTGGGCTGTTACATCTGTCTATCGAATTTCATAACTGTACATGAAACGTAGGACGAAGGGCGCTTAATTGAAATTTTGTAGGTGGCGCTATCGAGCCATTTTGCCACACCTAATTCTGAAACCAATATCAGATGTAAATTTTCACCACATCCGACGCGTGTGCAAAGTTTCATGAGTTTTTGAGAACATTTAGGCCCTCAAAAATGTGATTCATTTTGGAGAAGAATAATTGGCTGAGCAATTCCAATAGGGTCCTCACACCATCGGTGCTCGGGCCCTAATTAAAGCTGCAAGCAGCGTTGAGAGGGCCCTCGCACCCGGGCTCACCGCCACCCGTTGGCCTCAGGAAAACAGCGAACAGTGGGCGACATGCATGTAAACGATTTTGCCATAATTCTCCTTTATTTATTCATGTAAAAGTGCCACACTTCCTGTTTCCAACAGGTGGCGCTATAGCTAACTGAATATTGTTATATAGGTGTCTTTAGGCCAGGTCTTTTATCACTCATGTGAAGTTTGGGGCAGATTAGACATAGTATGCCTGAGTTTCCTCTTTCATGGCGAAACATCAGAATTTGTCAGTCCGCCACGGACACGCCCTTCAACGAAAACTCAAGATCTTTGACATTTATCATCGCTAAGGTCTTAAGATTAGACTGACAACATATGATGTTGATCTGGTTAAATCTCTATGAGGAGTTAATCACAGTGTAAAACATGTCATTTCCTGTTGCCCCATGGTGGCGCTATGACTGTAACTAAATATTGTCATGAAAATGTCTTCAAGTCAGGACTCTAATAAAACATGTCAAGTTTGGGGCAGATTGGACATTGTTTGTCTGAGTTACAACAACTTCCTTTTTCATGGCGAAACATCAGACTTTGTCAGGCCGCCATGGACACGCCCTTTGGTGAAAACGAACTCTGTTACTAAGGTATGGGGAAAGGTCTCCTTTTTCCCCGTTACTGAAGCCTTTTTCAATAACGCAGTGTAACTGCATCGTCATTGGTTCACACATAGACAAGTTGTTGAACCAATGACGGCGCGGCATAGCCGCACGGCCTATGGTGACAAAGCCCGCGAATATTCCCGCCGAAATGGGCGGGGTAGCTATATAAGCAGGTGCGTCGCCATAGGATTTCAGGTCATTCGACTGAAGCGACGACACTGAAGCCGCAGCCTCGTGGCACGGCATGTAACGCAGTACTCGTTCCGTATCTCAGGGAACCGAGGTTACGTTAGTAACCGAGTACGTTCCCTTTCGATACTTCACTCGTACTGCGTATGGGGAACGAATTCAACCGCGCCGTGCCACGGCAGGGAACGACTGGACTTGTCTTGGACACCGCGAGGGAACCAGAGGACAAGTGAGAAGGCTGGAGCCGTCGAACCCTTGTTACACTACCAAAAGGGGAGTTAACTCCCAGAGTGGCATGAAGCGGAGCTCAATAGAGGCCGCTGGATCATACGGAGATGACCAAGCTTGTAAGGTCGGGACATCCAAATGATAAAATCTGACAAAAGTGGACTGTGAGGACCAGCCGTCTGCCTCACAGATGTCTTTAATCAAAACTCCACTAGACCAGGCCCAAGAGGAAGCCATTCCTCTAGTGGAGTGGGCTCTAACTCCTATGGGGCAGTTGAGGCCCATAGAGGAGTAACAAAGAGTAATAGCATCGACTATCCGACACGCAAGACGTTGCTTTGAGACTGAAGACCCTTTGGTGCGGCCACCAAAGCAGATAAAGAGCTGATCGGATTGCCGGAAAGGCTGTGATCGCTCAACGTCGGTCATTAATGCCTTGACGGGGCAGAGCAATTCCAGCTCTAGCTTGTCCGACGAGGGAGGAAGCACTGAGAGGGAAATGACCCGTGCTCTGAATGGAGTCAAGAGCACCTTAGGGACGTAGCCATGCCTAGGTTTCAAAACAACTTTGGAGTCGTTGGGCCCGAACTCAAGGCATGCAGGGCTCACGGAGAGGGCCTGCAAGTCACCAACTCGCTTAACCGATGCTAGTGCAAGTAGCAGAGCAGTTTTGAGCGTCAGGGGCCTGAGGTCAGCTGAACGCAGTGGCTCAAAGGGAGGCCCTTTAAGAGCTCTGAGGACTAAAGAGAGGTCCCAGGTGGGAACAGTGAGAGGACGAGGAGGATTTAATCGCCTAGAACCTCTCAAGAAATGCACCAGGAGGTCGTTTCATCCCACTGACTGGCCAGCAATAGGAGCGTGAAACGCTGCAATGGCTGCTACGTAAACTTTGAGCGTTGAAGGTGTACGACCCAGACTCAAACGCTCCTGGAGAAAAGACAGTATCGGAGATACGTCACACTCCACTGGGTCTATGTTGCTTGTAGAACACCAGTCAACAAAGACCGACCATTTCTGGGCGTAGAGGAGTCTTGTGGACGGAGCTCTCGCCTGAGAAATGGTATTCAGCACGTCCCTGGGGAGGTTAGCAGGCTCCCGTCGAGGGACCAGAGGTGCAGAGCCCAGAGTTCTGGCTGGGGATGCCAAATCGTCCTGTTCGCCTGAGAGAGGAGGTTCCGTCTTGTCTTCCCTGATTCATCTGATGATCTGCAAGATCAGAGCAATCGGGGGAAAAGTGTAAAGGAGGGTGCTGGGCCAGACGTGAGCCAGCGCAATGTCCTCCTTCGAGAAATAAATTGGGCAGTGAGAGTTGTTTTCTGAGGCGAAGAGGTCTACCTCTGCCTTCCCGAAGAACTCCCAGATTGTGAGAACCGTCTGGGGGTGGAGCATCCACTCGTCTGAGGGGACATTGCTCCGGGATAGCATATCTGCTCCCAAGTTTGTTCTCCTGGTTGTGTGAGTCACTGAGCGACTGAAACCTTGGTAATGCCCATTCCAGAAGACGCTTCGCCAGAGTGCATAAGCGGCTGGACGAAAGACCACCCTGGTGATTTATGTATGACACCATTGTCATGCTGTCCGACTGGACTTAAGACGTTGCGTCCCGTCAGGTGTGTCTAAAAGGCGCGAAGGGCTCGAATCACTGCCAACATCAAGGCAGTTGATGTGCAGATGGCTTCTTCATGAGACCACGAGCTGAAGGCCGGTCTGCCCTTGCAAAGAGCACCCCAACCTGTGTTGGGTGCATCTGTTGAGAGCACCGTTCTTCTGGACACCGCCTATAGGGGTACACCTTGACTGAACCATATAGGGTTCATCCAGGGTTTCAGAGCTGTCTAACAGGCCTGATTGACCCCGAGACGCAGGTGGCCGTGCCGCCAGGCGTGGGGAGGGACCCGGAACTTCAACCAGTATTGCAAAGGCCGCATCCGAAGAAGGCCGAGCTGCAGAACCGGGAAGGCGGAAGCCATCAGCCCTAGCATCCTCTGGAAGTACTTCAGAGGGAGATAGGCTCTGTTCCTGACCAATGCCGCGAGCTGCTGAATGGCCAGAGCGCGCTCTGGCGATTACTACAGCCGTCATACGGGCTGATCAAAGACTGCACCCAGGAACATTATACGTTAGCTGGGGAGCAGTGAGCTCTTGGCAAAGTTGACCCTGAGACCCAGACACTCCATGTGGCTGAGTAGCACGGATCTGTGATGCTCCAGCTCAGCTCGTGACTGGGCTAGGATGAGCCAGTCGTTGAGAAAATTGAGAACCCGGATTCCCAACTGTCTCAGTGGGGAAAGCGCCACATTCAAGCACTTGGTAAAAGTGCGAGGAGCTAGGGACAGCCCGAATGGAAGGACCATATATTGGCAAGCCACGCCTTCGAATGCTAATCTCAAGAATCACCTGAGATGGGGGGCTATCTGGATGTGAAAGTATGCATTTTTCAGGTCCAGCAAGCAGAACCAGTCCCCGGGGCAAACCAGCGCAAGGATCTGCTTCAGCGTTAACATCTTGAACTTCCATCTCATGAGGGAAAGGTTCAGGAGTCTGAGGTCTAAGATGGATCTAAGACCGCCATCACTCTAGGGAATGAGGAAGTAATGGCTGTAAATCGCTCTCTGAGGGGAGACCATTTCTATAGGCCCCTTCTCGAGACATCACTTCGGCTCGGAGGACGTGAGCGTCGTCCGTGTTTACTGAAGTGGGAAGCACCCCGCAAAAACGCAGGGGTCTGCGAGCAAACTGGAGCGAGTAGCCTTGAGATATTATCCCCAGAACCCACTTGATACTCCGGGGATGGCCTGCCAGGCCCGCGTGACAAGGGGTTGAATGGTGCCGGTTGGCGGGCCGCTGGAAGGGGGGCCTGCACACCGGCTAGTTTTTAGAAATGCTCATGCATCCTCATGAACGTGGCTTGCAGGGTGAAACCGGCAAACGACACGCTGAGAAACTCAGTAAACAGATATATGCTTCTTATATAAATTCAGCAAACTCGGCAGAAATACGCTGTATCAACTGTATATATACATATATATAACATATGTCTCACCCGAGACGGGGAGAGCGACATGTTATGTCATTTCATGTTCATTTCTCAATGAATGCGGCTTGCGGGGCGGAACCGGCAAGCAACGCATAGAGAAACTCATCGCAAACAGCAGAATCAGCTCTATTAATAGAGTATAAAAACATGTTTCTCGCCCGAGTCGGGGGAGAAGGTCACGTTATATTTCTCAATCGACGCGGCTTGCGGGGCGGAACCGGCGAGCGACGCGCATTGAGATAAGGAAAAATACACTCACACAAATAGAAAATGTATCATGAGTCTCACCTAAGTCAAGAGCATCATGTCAAATTCAGCTGAGAGATTGTTAACTTCTGCAAAAATCTGCTATATAAACTGAATGTTTATAACATGGGTGTCACCCAAGAGGGGGGAGAGTGATATTTCTCAATAAACGTGGCTCGCGGGCAGAACCGGCGAACAACGCATAGCGAAGACTCAGTGCAAACAGCAGAAAAATGCTCCATAAATTAAGCATATAACATGTTTCTCACCCAAGCTAGGGAAGAAAGACATGTCATATATCTGAATTAACGTGACTCGCGGGGGAGGGACCGGCGAGCGACGCACATAGAGATAATGAGAAATAAACTCACTCAGATAGAAAATGTATCATGAGTCTCGCCTAAGTCAGGGGAGAGCATCATGTCAAATTCAGCTGAGAGAGCGAGAGCTCGCATCCTCAACGAGCGCGGTTTGCGGGGGAGGACCCGGCAAATAACGCGTTCGGAGACTGCATTTGAAGCAAACGTCAGCGAGAAAGTAGAAAAATAAGCTCTGTACTCACCTGACGGAAGACGGCAGGGAATAAGCTGAATGCTCTCAGATGCTGAAGGCGGCACGAGGGCGGCGCGGTGAACAGCTGCTAGAGAGCGAAGATCCGCGGAGCAAGGCTCTGCATGTGCCACAGTTGTGGCGCGGCATTGAGGCAACGCCGCCGGCGTGAAAACGGCGATTGTAGCTCTTTTAGAGCAGCGAGAGCCGCTGGGAAAGCTCTTTTAGAAAGCGGCGTTAAGCCGCGGGAAAAGCTCTTTGAACGGCGCCGGATGGCGGCAGGAGACGCGCTGAGAGGCGGCCGGAAGCGGGAAGCGGGCGGCTCGAGAGCGGTGCTCGAAGCGGCAGTCTGCGAGGGCGCCGGCGCTGTCTTCGTTCGGCGGTCTCGGCTCAGTCCGCTGCAAGTGCCTCTTCGGCGGCAGCGAGAACTTCTCCCAGGCGAGCTTCTTCCAAGCGGCGAAGGCTTCAGCCGGAGATCAGCGAAGAGTGATATGAAGTCGTCGCTGAAGGAGAGAGAACTGAAATCCTATGGCGACGCGCCTGCTTATATAGCTATCCCGCCCATTTTGGCGGGAATATTCGCGGGCTTTGTCGCCATAGGCCGTGCGGCTATGCCGCGCCGTCATTGGTTCAACAACTTGTCTATGTGTGAACCAATGACGATGCAGTTACACTGCGTTATTGAAAAAGGTTTCAGTAACGGGGAAAAAGGAGACCTTTCCCCATACGCAGTACGAGTGAAGTATCGAAAGGGAACTCTAGATCTTCACAATTTAACATCACAAAGGCCGTTAGATTAGACTGACCAAAAATGACATTGATCTGATTAAATCTCTAGGGGGAGTTAATCACAGATTAAAACATGTCATTTACTGTTGGCTACAGGTGGCGCTATGACTGTAACTGAATATTGTTATGAAGATGTCTTCAGGTCAGGACTCTTATAAAACATGTGAAGTTTGGGGCAGATCCGACATTGTTTGTCTGTGTTACAACAACTTCCTTTTTCATGGCGAAAACCTCAAACTTTGTCAGGCCGCCACGGACACGCCCTTCAGTGAAAACTCTAGATCTTTGCAATTTAACGAATTTAACAAAGGTCTTTAGATTAGACTGACCAAAAATGACATTTATCTGATTAAATCTCTAGGAGGAGTTCGTTAAAGTACGAAGTCTGGAAAATGCAAAAAACTGTGAATTAATTCAAAATATCTGACTTCCTGTTCAGCCCTTTAGAGGGCTTTGGCCCTAATAATAATCCTAAAGAAAACAAAAGGGCCTTCAGCCCCTTACAGGGCTTTGGTCCTAATAATCCTAAAGAAAACAAAAGGGCCTTCAGCCCCTTACAGGGCTTTGGCCCTAATAATAATCCTAAAGAAAACAATAGGGCCTTCAGCCTCTTACAGGGCTTTGGCCTTAATTATACCTGAAACAGTATTCTCAACAGTGTTGTCAACAAAGTTTTCTCAACAGTTTAAAAATGAGTATATGCTGCCATCTAGTGGTTACACTATGTATGACATTTTTTTCTACTAGATATAATTAATCTGACTTTTTAATTTACACATGCTTTTTGAATTGAATTTGTATTATTATATATAGAAATAAAAAGTGTATAATGTATTATTTAGAAGAAATGAGTCTTCCCGTTTCCCTTTTTTTGACATTACTTTAATCTCTCACCATGGCAACACTGTTTGAGATATCCAAAATCCGTTTAGCCGGCCCTGGCCCACTTGGAAGAGGTGGGCCAGAGTGCAGTTCGGTTGGGCTTGAGCGCGGTTCACATGCAGTGTGAGCGCTAATCGTGCCAGAGCACGGAACAGCTATACTTTTGTGCGCGCTACTGTCATCATTATGATGGCAAACATCTTTATTACTACTCTGATAGTACACTAATTAATTCATGTAATTATTCAAGGGTCTGCTTTCCACCTTTGATGAACAGGAATTGTAGTTTGCGAGTAAAGCTGCAAATTCCTCCATTAACGTCAGCTGCTGTAATAGTCCTCTGATACGTGCAAGTAAAAATCGTTCCGCTGCATAAATGATAATATATATTAGGCAGTATTTTAGCGAAAGTGCATTTCTTCCATTCAGAAAAGTTGCACTGTATATGACGTAAAAGTGCTCCGGCTTGGAACGCTACGTGCAATATGAGTGCAGGCCAGCAGGGGAGCGGGGACAATTGGGCTCGGTTTAAGGCAACCGTGTCTAGTGTGAGTACACCCTTAGCACCTTGTTAAAAATGTTTGGTCTGATAAACCCTCTTTTTTTCTTAAATCCACATTCAAACAAAAATAAGTGACATCCTGTTGGTCGGAGCTAATAAAATTAAATTAGAAAGTTGTCCAGCTTGATGAGAAAAATATATGTACTGAGTTTGGTGACTGTAGGTAAAACTAACCGTATGGAACAGAAATGGCAGGTATTGTCAGTTGTGCAATGTGGTGGTCGCACCAGTGCGACCTCTTAAAAAAATGTTGTTGCACCGACAGGAAAAAAAAGGTTGCAGTCTGGAGCCCTGTGTTTGCGTGAATACACTGCAATATATGTTTGTTTGTTTTTTTCGCTTTTTTTTTTTTTTTTTAAATGGTGATTTCCCAAGAGGTTTGCTGCTTTTATCAGTTCATCTTTCTTTTTTTCTTTTTTCTTGTTTGTCGTGACAACAAATTTTCAGCTTCTCATTACCCTCAGCCAGAACTTTTTTTTCTCTGTATGGAAATGACACGATAGACACAGACACAGGCGAATAGCTCTAAAGATTTTTTATTTTTTTTTCCTCTCATTCATAACATTTTATTTTGGTAATACTTTAAAGGTGCCCTAGAATCAGAATTTGAATTTACCTCGGCATAGTTTAATAACAAGAGTTCAGTACATGGAAAAGACATACAGTGAGTTACAAACTCCATTATTTCCTCCTCCTTATGTAAATCTCATTTGTTTAAAAGACTTCCGGAAAACACTCGGATCTCAACATAACACCGACTGTTACGTAACAGTCGGGATCATTAATATGTATGACCCCAATATTTGCATAATGCCAGCCCATTCGACGCATTAGACAAGGTAAGGCAGTATTAACGTCTGGATCTGTGCACGGACAAGGTAAGCAAGCAAGAACAACAGCGATAAATGGCAGATGGAGCAATAATAACTGACATGATCCATGATATCATGATATTTTTAGGTCTTTCTAAATGTTTCATTAGCATGTTGCTAATACTGTTAAATGTAGGTAAAGTTACCATCGTTTCTTACTGTATTCAAGGAGACGAGAGTCGTTGCTATTTTCATTTTTAAACATGTGCAGTTTGTATAATTCATAAACACAACTTCATTCTTTATAAATCTCTCCAACAGTGTAGAATTAGACGTTAGCCACAGTGCATAGCCTCAAACTTACACAAAATCAAATGTAACCATCTAAATAAATACTTTACTCACATAATTCGAAGCATGCATACAGCATGCATAACGAACATCTTGTAAAGATCCATTTGAGGATTATATAAGCTGTGAACTTTGTAAATGCAATGTATAGTCGATGTATACTCGTGGGGCAGAGGAAACACATCTCTTGAAGGGGCCGTGCTGAAAAAAATCAGTGCATAGTTAATGATGCCCCAAAATAGGCAGTTAAAAAAATTAATTAAAAAAATTCTATGGGGTATTTTGAGCTGAAACTTCAGACACATTCAGGGGACACCTAGGACTTATATTACATCTTGTAAAAAAACAATATAGGGCACCTTTAAAATAAGGTGACACTTTTTTTGTTTTTGTTTTGTATTTTTTGGGCTATTGTTTGGAATGGTTTGTTGCGTCATTGAAATGGTCTGTAATCCATTTTATATATAATACAATTTATAATACATTACAGTTTATTAATATTTTTCTGCCACAATAATCTAGCTAAAGTCAAGCTTAAAATGACCTTCTTTAATTCCTGTTATATCAATTTCTTTTCAGTAAAACCCCTTATTCTCTCCACAGAGCCCTCTATATGTAGGCTCCTGGCTCGGCGAGCAGAGCTGCTTATGGAAATGACAAATTTCAGCCAAGCAATCAAGGATGCAGACACAATGTGCCGACTCCGTCCACTGTGGCCAAAGGTAGGGATCTGTGAAGAGACGCAAATGTACAAAGCATGGTTTTAAACTCTCATAAGATTTCAAGATCCTTATACACCAAGTGCAAATATTCAAACAAGATTTTGAATAGAAGCAATGCATTCCTATGTTCAGTGGTGGAAAGAGTACTGAAAATTTGTACTCAAATACAAGTACTGTTACATTGCTGAAATAATACTCAATTACAAGTAAAAGTACTGGTGTCAAAAAAGTACTTGAGTAAAAGTACAAATTCCTCATCTCAAAAACTAATCAAAGTACTAAAATTTCTAGTTACTTTTTAGCCAGCGATATTCAATGAATTGCCAAACAATATTCAATCAATCAGTAGAAAATGACTACTTTCAACAAAGCACTTTCACCTTATTCATAAAGTGCATGAATTAGTGGTCACAATACTGGAATTTCTAACTTCAATACAATACAAATTATCCATATTCAGTATCACTTTAAATACCAATAACATTGATCAATTACCATTACAATAATCTCACTTAAATATTTGTTCACTCTGTGTATTTGTCTTTTACAATAGGGTAAATTTGTTACAATAGCTCACACGCAGCACAAGAAAGCTTGATTTCAAACTAAATTGAATTTACAAAAAAGATAAGTAAACAGTCAATAATAAAATAAGAACAAAAAAAAATTACCTCAATTCAGTTGAGGTATATGAAATATAACACTGAATTTATGCCCTGTATCTTAAAGGGTTAGTTTCACCCAAAAATGAAAATTCTGTCATTACTTGCTCTCATGTTGTTTCAATCTGAGCACTTTCTGACCCTCCATAGACTGCAACGTTATTACCACTTTTTATGGCCCAGAAAGGTAGTAAAGACATAGTTAAAACAGTGGTTAAAACAGTTAAAACACTGACAACAGTGGTTCAACCTTAATGTTATGAAGCAACCAGGATACTTTTTGTGCACAAAATAAATAAAAAAAAACACTTTATTCAACAATTTCTTCTCTTCCATGTCCTGTTGAAGTAGTGTAAACAGTTCAGCACTTCCAGGTTCTACGTCTGAACGTCTGCTCATTATTGGCCGGATTCTGCGTCAGTATCACACGCATGTGTCGTAGTGCTCACATGAACACTGTCAAAGAGTGATACAGAGAGAGGAAACTGTTTAATAATAAAGTTGTTATTTTTGTTTTTTGCACACAAAAAGTATTCTGGTCGCTTTATAACATTAAGGTTGAACCACTGTAGTCACATGCATGGGCTACTTTAACAATGTCTTTACTATCTTTCTGGGCTATCTTTCTTTACTATCTTTCCTTTGTGTTCTGAAGATGAACGAAGGTCTTACGGGTTTGGAACAACATGAGGGTGAGTAATTAATGACAGAAATTTTTTTTTTTTTTTTTTGAGCTAACCCTTTAAGAGCCATATAATATGTTTATTTAGATAAAAAGAACATCAGAATGGTTTGACCTGTAATTTCTGTATGCAGTGATGCAGTTAGACAGACTAGGTTATTTATATGTGCAAAGCATACAAATGCCCCATACATCTAGGTTACATTGTAAAGAAATGAAAGATCCACCCTTGTTTGTTGAGACTTTCTGGTGCATTTCACTTATAGCCAATAAGATTTCCTGTAGCATTTTCATCGGCCAGGCATGGAAGTCTATTCAGATTTTTTTTTTTTGATAACTTTTGACAACGTTTAATTTAAGAGCACGGAGAGATTCACTATTGCTCACTACACAGAGCGCACACTCATGAGCGGAGAGGCAGTTCACTTGTATATTTGAGAGCTTGCGTCGTTTTCTGCCATTACATGAATGTGCTGTCGCGTTACAATAATGCACTCTCCACAAACCTGTGGGTATGATCAAAATTATGCGCAATACCTGCAATCCTGCGCTGTAACTGAAACAAGTGACAGCAGGAGGAGGAGGCGGGTGTGTGTCAAACTCACTGTCAGGGAGATGAGAGAATGAGATAAAAATGGTAAAATATCAGGGTTTTCATTGGTCCGTTTACGCTCGGATAACTTTATTGGCGATATGCTGGTCGAAGGTTTCAATATTAATTCAAATTGTTGGCGTACTCCGTAACGGAATGTGATTTTACAAGTAGCGAAGTAGATTGCTTAATTTGTACTTGAGTACAAGTAAAATTACAGATTTAAAAATGTACTCAAAAAAGTACAAATACCCGAAAAAAACTACTTACAGTAACGCAAGTAGTTGTAATTCGTTACTTCCACCTCCAATATCAAACCAGGGATATTCAACCAATCGTGAACCAGTTAATTTTTAAGTGTTGAGTGCTTGTAATGTCTTTCATTAATTAATAAATTATTTAGGAAGTACTTCATATATCTGGCCTTATGTCTCACATGGGATGAAGAGGATTAAGCAAGTAACTTCATATATGGATGAAGCTAAATTAGTCAAAAACATACACTGTACTCTTCAAGTTAAGGCAAATAACTGGTGGCAATGAAATCTAACTGTCCTGTCACCTCGTGTCTCTTGCTTCCGGGCCAAAATTTGTGTTTGAACACACTGCAAAAACTACAGCCAATGGCAAATTAGCACATACAATCTGCGCATGCATGAGAGGAAATAACTGTCTATTTCAGTAGATTGCAGTATTATATATCGTACAAACAGGGTTTGTATCATTCAAACAGGGAAACTCAATCTAGGACTGCTGATATACAAACTGCATCCACTACTGCGGAGATGACGAGTCAGCATCAGACTTAATCTCTGCAGCCCGAAAATTGATTATTATTTTAAATATGAATCATGTTGATCAGTTGGTCTTCAAGATGTAAAATTAGAACAGCCTTCTCTATGTGCAATCTTGACTCTCGTTTTCTTGCTTTCATCAATCTTGCTTTTTTTTTTTTTTTTTTTGGGTCCTGCCATCAGAATGGTCTGTCTCACTGACTACCTGACAATTTTAACATTCTCAATCAGCCAAAAGCTGCCAAAGTGGTCCGAGTAGTGGTGACTGTGTGAAACGCACCACACACCAACAAATGCTCCGTGATGGAAAGTCATTAGTCCGTTGTTCTTAGGAAGGATAATTCATGCTCAGTTGTCTTTAAAAAAAGAAAACAAACTAGATCTTACTAGGACAAAAAGAGAAGTCGATGAACCTTAACCCTCTGGAGTCTGAGGCTGATTTGGGGCTTGGAGAAGTTTTGACATGCCCTGACATTTGTGCTTTTTTCAGTTGTTCATAAACCTATAAATGACAAGTGTCATTACACTGTATTCAGCACAAACTAGGCCACAATAATATGTGAGGAACATGTATGTACATGTTTGTATTTTTGAAGGAATAATGTTTATGCATGGTTATTGAAAAAACAAAAAACTTAAGTCACTGAAATAAGGCCAAAATAAGTATATGGGCAATTCCACGCAAATGTCAACTTTACCATGAAAAAAAAAGTTTTAACCAAAAGAACAAAACCCTTTTTAAATTGTCCATTTAGGTCTGTAATATACTGTAATAATGTGCTCTAACAGAAATTTTAAGAAAATTGCCTTGTTTATCCACAATATATGTGGTAAGCAACAATGCTTAAATTTAATTTTCAACCCACCATATTTCATGCTTTCAAAAAAGGGATCAAAGACCCCCCCTTTTTAAACTTTATTTTAACAGTAAGCATTGTGTAGAAAGATGGAGGCATGCCTGAGAAATAAATACACTCATTTAGTCATAACAGCACTGCCTGTTGAATTTATAAGGGCTGGAATAAAGAGGTCATGACGCTTCAGTGCTCTGTCACATCCGTAACGTTTTAAAGATTAAGTTTGTCATATAACAATTATAAATGCAAATAACTTGAAACTTTATATGCAAAGCTAAATTATGTTTATGCTTATTGGGATCAACAATTAATTTCACTACGTTGCTCTGAACAACCATAATAAGCGTTACGGACGTGACCGTTACGGACGCTTCATATTAAATCCTATGAGTTTGCTTCTTTATATTGCTATCATCTGTTTCAGGCTTATCATATCAGAAAATATCAAATAATCGCAATACTCTTTGTGCTTTGTTAGTTTTAATATGAAAAAGGTTTAACTTTCAAATTCAGTCGATTTTATAACAAAATTCAAGCAATAGATGTCGCTCTTTAATAGCCTATGGCGCGTGACAGATTAGCTGCAGCGCCTGTAAGCGGCGGATCAGGCGCACATGAACCGATCTTCTCTTCCTCTTGGCAGTTAAGCGGGCGTACACGGTGCGAATTGGTCGGAAGATCGTATGTCCACGCACACGTCACGAGTGAGTTTATCTGAAGAGGTGATATATGACACGATTTTTCGACCTGCCGATTTCCGAAGCAATCGCACAAAGTTCAGTGTGTGTATGTGTGTGTGAGCATGCGAGCGGAGCGCGAGCTCAAATCAGAATAGCCTTTGACATGCTGGATAGAAAATAGGCCTATGTGAAATAAGTTTTTTTTTTTTTCGACTAGTTGTTCAAGCCATAAGTGGACTAATCACATTGATTAGTTGATTATTCACATTCACACACATAGGGCTTGCCATAAAGAACCGGCAAAAGAAATGATTATGAATTTGACCAAAAAAAAAAAAGAGACATTTTAATATTTTATTTATTTATTTATTTTTTTTTTATAATCTAATGTTTTC
Organism: Chanodichthys erythropterus; assembly: GCF_024489055.1. NCBI lineage: Eukaryota > Metazoa > Chordata > Actinopteri > Cypriniformes > Xenocyprididae > Chanodichthys > Chanodichthys erythropterus. Next base: position 59,485,467 of record NC_090232.1, on the reverse strand, counting down.
TAAATCAGTGTCGGCTGCAAAGTGTTGACATTGGTGACTCTCATCATCTTCGCTGTGGATGTGCAGAATGCACTTTTCATTCGGATTACATAATAAGAGAGTAGCCCATTTCTTTTCGTTTTGAATTATTTCGTTTAAAATAAGACATTTCGAGCTTTCTATAGATATTTTTCTCGTGTCTGTGAGGCAAGCAGCCTATACGCTGAGTTTCGGTTCATTTAGCATATAAGACGCGCTCCAGATCAAGTGATCGCGCCCGCGCATCCATATTTGTTGCTTATTTATTAAATCAAGGCAGTTGGTTGATGAAACATTGATTAAAATTAAGATACAATTTTTACAAAACGAAATTCACTTTAAAGAAGGCTTTCTACAAAACAAAACTTAATGAAGCGATCAAAATCATGTCTGACCTACTCCATGTCTCCAGATGTAATGCGCATCTTATTCTATCTTAGTCATGCTGTTCACTTGTCTTAATCAAATAGATGAAATTAAAAATAAATATTATAATATGGTTATTTAAACAAATATGAAATTAAATATGTTTTCTTTAATGGCTACCAACACATATAGTACAGTAGTACAGAGAAATTTCATGTCTTGATCAAGAGCTGATCAAGCATGTTGTGTCAAGCAGTGTGTACCATGACAGGGTTGTCTGAAGATGATATTTTACAGCGGATCGCCCAAGAGCTACAGTTATCAGGTTAAAAAATTAATTATGCTTCTATTAATTAAGCTATCCGACTCGACTCATGAACCACTCTTGATCCCGACATGACATTTCTCTGTACTACTGTACTTTGGTAGCCATTAAAGAAAACATATTTAATTTCATATTTATGTTTAAATATGCCTAATTATAATGTTATTTATTTTTTAATTTCATCATAAGATGCGCAATACATCTGGAGACATGGGGCCCTATTTTAACGATCTAAACGCAAAGTGTAAAGCGCACGGCGCGTGTCCAAATCCACTTTTGCTATTTTAAAGACGGAAAAACGGTCCGTGCGCCGGGGTGCATTTTTGAAATGGGTTGTCCCTATTCTCTTAATGAGTAATGGGCGTAACGTTCAATAAACCAATCAGTGTCATCTCCCATTCCCTTTAAGAGCGAGATGCGCTCGAGCCATGGCGGATTGCTATTTACATGGCGGAATTTGTTGGCGGAAAAGCTGGAAAAGCCACATACAGCCACCCCAGACCTAACGCCAGCGGAGGACATCTCCTTTATTATGCCTCCTCCGTCTTTCGATTCTTTGGCCGAGCAGGTACTCCATTTGGCTGAACAATTCGAAAATACGTAACATTATAAAATACACTGACTTATTAAACACACCGATTCAACTGAGGAGTTCAACGAGTGGTGTTTTGCTGAAATTACCTGTTAAGTGGCCAGTCAATCTTTCAGTCGTCTGCGTTGGATGCAGGCTTTCAAATAGCTCCGCGCGATGAGTATTGGCACGATTGTTCAATTAATTAGCCTTTTTCGTTCATCATTATAACTATTAATAGGCTGAATTGAAAATAGGTAGCCTAATTCTAATACACGCAATGACTATTCATCATTACATTTTTATATTTATGTAGCCTACGCAATAATATTATTTTACACTGTAATCCTTTTGTTTTTAATATTTGGCATGTTTGTGTGATGCGCATTGTGTGTAATAAGCAAAGTCAACGCGCACTGTGGACGCGCCCAGAGGCGCAGTTTCTTAACGCGCTCTAACAAAAAAATATTGTGCCATTGACTTTAGACTTTAGACCAGGTTTGAGTTGGTCTATGGCGCAGTCTATTTTCAGCTCCTTAAAATAGCAATGCGCCGGCAATGCGCCTGAACACACCTCTTTTTTAGACCAGCACGCCCATGGGAGCACTAACTGGCGCAAATGCATTTACTAATTTAAGGACTTGGCGCTGAACGGAAAAATGCGAACGGCGCCGGACGCAAACTAGCAAACACACTTGCGCTGCGCCTTGCGTCGCATTGCGCCGGGTGTATTATAGGGCCCATGGAGTGGGTCAGACATGATTTTGATCGCTTCATTAAGTTTTGTTTTGTAGAAAGCCTTTCTTTAAAGTGAATTTCGTTTTGTAAAAATTGAATCTTAATTTTAATCAATGTTTCATCAACAAATTGCCTGGATTTAATAAATAAGAAGCAAATATATTCATGGATGCGCGGGCGCGATCACTTGATCTGGAGCGCGTCTTATAGGCTAAATGAACCGAAACTCAGCATAGGCTGCTTGACTCACAGACACGAGAAAAATATCTATAGAAAGCTCGAAATGTCTTCTTTTAAACGAAATAATTAAAAACTAAAAGAAATGGGCTACTCTCTGATTATGTAATCCGAATGAAAAGTGCATTCTGCACATCCACTGCGAAGATGATGAGTCAGCAATGTCAACTTCATCTTTGCAGCCGACACTGATTTAGAAAACATTAGATTGTAAAAAAAAAAAAAAAAAAAAAAACACAAAAAAAAAACAATCAAAATGTATCCTTGTTGTTTTTTTTTTTTTTTTTTGTCACATTCATAATTTCTTTTGCCAGTTCTTTGGCAAGCTTTATGCTTGCGCTTGAGTCCTATATAAATGCTAATTATAATATTCTCTCCAGTATTTAAGTAATTAAATGTGATAGTCAACTAATGGCTTGAACAACTATAGTCGATGAAGGAGAAAAAAAAAACTTATAGGCCTATTTTAGCATGTCAAAGGGTAGGCTATTCTGATTTGAGCTCGCGCTCTGCTCGCATGCTCACACACACTGAACTTTGTGCGATTGCTTCGGAAATCGGCAGGTCAAAAAATCGTGTCGTATAGCCTATCACCTCGTCCGTGCGATTTTCAGATAAACTCACTCGTGACGTGGACATACGATCTTCTGACCGTCAAAATTCGCACCGTGTAGCCTAGACCTTCATTTACAGAACGAAATATGAACATCAAAAGGTAGGCCTATATGATACAGTACAACTTATAGAAGAGCATTGTGTCTCATAGGACATTTCCCTCGGGAATTGGGATGTCGCGTTTTTACCTGTTGGTTAAAAAATGAATGGCCTAGCCTTGATCACAATCCGTGCGATCAAGCTAACAAAATAGGCTAATAACATTGCAATAATTTTGACTTGAAATAAAGTTTGATCATTTTAACTCAAGACTCCGCTTTAAACTGTGAAACTAGCCGAAAACCGTGGGTTCATTCACACACAAAACTGACATGATTGCGATTGGCAATAGTGTAGGCTACGTCAATCTGTCCACCTGTGGGGAAAACTTGCGATTTTAAACTGCTTTATGATAAACATTAATATTTGTCAATGTATTTTAGCAAGCAGTTCTGTAAGAAGGAAAATCATGGTCTCTAAATTGAATCTTGAATGCACACGCTTGTCAACATGAGAAATAGGTCTAATCTATAACCTTTTGCAATACAGAGTATAAAGTTGTAAAAAGTTTAGTAAAAAGTTAATAAATTGTGGGGTCTTACCATACTGGTATCCCAGATTTCAATATTTGGTGGTTTAAATGCCTGCTTGAGGTCTCTGTGAAAGTTTTAAAGCAGTTTTTAAAGCAGTCTTCTGTGCCGCTTTCAGACCGGTCACGTCCGTAACGGAAAACTGTCACATCCGTAACGTTGTTTTTTCCTCATTAATGCGAACACGAAAAATGAAATAAAATTATTATTTTATGCTCTGTGGAGAGCCAACCCTTCTTCATTCGGTGGGCAGTATTACTTTTGGTTTGCTCAATGTAATTCACAGAATTCGTAAAAAATATGTTGTCACCCAAAGCTTAGTGACTTTTTTTGTCCCGTCCGTAACGCTGTATATTTTCCTCATCTAAAATATAAAACAGTTGTATAGTCTGACATTTTTCTAATGTCTGGACTCCTTTAGTAAGGGGTTATGAATATACAAATAGACGGTTCAATATGTTGCTATTAAATGCATTCTTTGAGCATTTATATTTCAAGTTTTGACTCCAAATGTCACGTCCATAACGCTGGAATTGCCCATATTAAATCTGTGTTCACAAGACTTCTGGTTATTGGAGGTTGTAGACTAGAGTTTTTGCTTCAGAATTATGTAAAAATTAAGCTGCCATATAAAACAATATATTGATTTAGTTTTTGTAAGACACTTATTGTCAAGAAACACATTATGCGTGGAGGCGTGAATCTGCCTGCATAATGGGCCATTTACACCTGAGAAGACAAAAGAATTGCATAATAATGACCTGAAATTACTTGCATATTAATGAGGCCTTTCAGTCAGGTAAACTGTGAAAAAAAAAAAAAAAAAAACCCTCTGTAATCATGTCTCAGCTCATCATAAACATCAATACTGTGAAATATTATTACAATTTAAAATAACTGTATTCTATTATATTCTTTAAAATATAATTTATTTCTGTGATGCAAAGTGTCTGAACAATTGTTACCTCTGTGGCATTTCATATAGGCTTTTAGCTTAAAAGCATGCACATTTGGAGAAATATTGATGGATTCTTATATTTATGTCAGTTTTCTATACTGAGAATTAATATTTATTGTCATCACTATGAGTGCTGGATACTGTGTTTTTAATTCATACTTGCAGCCGGAGGGCGCTCTCTGTGCACATTTAGTCCACAAATTATTCTAAAGAAGAAGAGAACATTTCAGGAATGGTGTTTTTAATTCATACTTACAGCCGGAGGGCGCTCTCTGTACACCTTTAGGCCACAAATTCATATAAAGAAGAAAAGGAACCAGGAATTAACGGCATGTCTTCTAGAGATCGCTAACCATGGCTTTACCATCCAAATAAACACTTTTCAAGACAATAAATACATGATTGAGACGATGTATGCATGTATTGCCTCTGAATAGCGCTGGCTCCGTGGGCGTGGCCGCATTAGCGGGTAATGAGCTGAATCACAGACTTCTGACATGGCTCTCTTTTCATTCAGATTACATAAACACAGAATGTTTGTTTTTTTTATTTGACTTACACGATTTAAAACCTGACATTTCAACATTTCTTTAGACATAAGTGTAATTTTTTTTCATTTGTATTCATAAGTTACAGTTCATTTTCTGAGAACTATCAGATTGGAGTTCGTTCAGAAGGAGAGGAGAGATCACGCATGTTAGTTTTCTTTATTTTACAAAAAGCACAACATTGTGTTTTTACTCTGAGCGTACACAAAAGAAGACATTCTATAGTTTCAGTTGATATATTATGTCTCTATGACAAGAAATGACAGAGTATTTTAAGTCTGTTTTGCTGCAATGTGAAAAAAATCCTGCAAAACGCACCAGCGCGTTTTCAGACCTCAGAGAGTTAAAATAGCACTAATTTCTTTAACAGAAGAGTTTCAAAGAAAAAAAGGCATATCTAACATTGGCGAAAGAAAAAAAAACATTGATAGAATGTTCTAAATAACAAAGATTTTATCATAAATGATTATGAATGGATGACTAACTTTTAGGTGTTGAGCTGTTGTGGGAACAGTACAATCTATCAGTGAGAAGCCTGTGGTTCTTTCTTGTGTCCTGCTAGTAGTTAATTTCCTCACCTATTTTTAATTTAGACTTAGTCTTGTGCAAAATATCCTTGTTAGTTTTAGTCATATTTAGTCATTCACATATCTTTTTTTGTTAGTCAAGTTTTAGTCGACTAAACGTCTCATCATTTTAGTCTAGTTTTAGATAGCTTGAGTTTACTTTTGACTTTTTGTCAAGTTTTAGTCGACTAAAAGTTTTTTTAATTTTAGTCTAGTTTGTCAAAAAATAACACATTATTACTGAGATTACTACTGATAAACATTTCGGTAAAAAGTGTTTCACATATCTCAAACATTGGTAAAATGTCATAATTACCTGACAAAATACACTTGTTGATTGGTTTTTGTTGAAAGCAAATGTTAAATGTGTCTGGTTTTCAATTTCTGATTTAGGAGACACATTCACAAATGATTAACCTGTTCTGAAGAGTATTTTATTTTAACCAACACAATTCAAAAGCTGGGGCCCAACAGACTCCGACTGACAACTTAAGTTACAAAGGTTTTTAAAACTATTTTGGTTGCTTTGCATCTCATGTTTCTGTTCAAATCAGAAATAAAATAAATATACTCAGAAAAACTGAAAAGAATAGGCCTACTTTACTGTGGGCCTAAAATACAACCTATTTACAGTCTAGGTCTGCTGTTGTTACTACAGCTGCTGATACTAAAGCTTACTACAGCTGCTGAAACTTCCACTTTTGGAATGAATTAAACAATCAAGTTCAAAGGCAAGCTTTGCAACAGAAAGCAAAATTCAAACCATTGAGGGTTATTTAAAGTAAAAGAAAAAGAAAACGTACTCTTACTAACGTAACCTCGGTTGCCTGAGATACGGAACGAGTACTGCTTATGGGGAAATGTCTCCCTTTTTCCCCGTCACTGAAGCCTTTTCAATAACGCAGTGTAACTGCACCGTCATTGGTTCACTCATAGACAAGTTGTTGAACCAATGACGGCGCGGCATAGCTGCGCGGCCTATGGCGAGAAAGCGTGCGAACTTTCCCGCCGAAATGGGCGTGGTAAAGGGCTATATAAGCAGGCGTTTCGCCATAGGATTCAGGTCAATCGACTGAAGCGACGACTCTGAGTCACAGCCTCGTGGCACGGCAAGTAACGCAGTACTCGTTCCGTATCTCAGGGAACCGAGGTTACATTAGTAACCGAGTATGTTCCCTTTCGATACTTCACTCGTACTGCGTATGGGGAAGAAATTCAACTGCACCGGAAGGGGACCAGGAAAACAAGTAAGGCTGCAAAGCCGCCGTATCCCTTGTTACACTACAACGGAATTAATTCCTGTAATAGCGTGAGGCGGAATTTGTGAGAGGCCGCCCGATCACACTGAAAGAACCCGAGCTTGCAAGGTCGGGACATCAAGATGATAAAACCTGACAAAAGTGGACACCGAAGACCAGCCGGCCGCCTCACAGATGTCTTTAATGGAAACTACGTTTGACCAAGCCCATGAGGAAGCCATTCCTCTAGTGGAATGGGCTCTGATTCCTATGGGGCATTCAACGCCCAGAGAGGAGTAACATAGGTTAATGGCGTCGACTATCCAACGTGAGAGACGCTGTTTTGAGACCGGAGACCCTTTGGTGCGGCCACCAAAACAAACAAAGAGTTGATCTGACTGCCTGAAAGGCTGTGATCGCTCCACATAGGTCCTCAATGCCCTGACAGGGCAGAGTAACTCCAGTTCTCTTTCATCCGTAGAGGGAGAAAGAGCAGAAAGCGAGATGACCTGTGCTCTAAACGAGGTTGAGTGCACTTTGGGAACTTAGCCATGCCTGGATTTCAGAATGACCTTAGAATCATTAGGCCTGAATTCGAGGCATGCAGGGCTCACAGAGAGGGCCTGCAAATCGCCAACACGCTTGACCGATGCTAAAGCAAGAAGCAGAGCGGTTTTCAGCGTTAAGGGCCTGAGGTCAGCTGAACGCAGCGGCTCAAAGGGGTTACCCCTTAGGGCCCTGAGGACCAAGGAAAGGTCCCAGGTGGGAACAGTGAGGGGACGAGGTGGATTTAATCGCCTAGAACCCCTTAAGAAACGGACCACAAGGCCGTTTCTACCCACTGATTGGCCAGCAATAGGAGCATGAAACGCTGCGACGGCTGCTACATACACCTTAAGCGTAGAAGGGGTATGCCCCATATCTAAATGCTCTTGGAGGAAAGACAGTATGGAAGATATGTCACTCTCCACAGGGTCTATGTTGCGCAAAGAGCACCAATCAACAAAGACCGACCATTTCTGGGCATAGAGGCGTCTCGTGGACGGGGCTCTCGCTTGAGATATGGTATTTAGAATGTCCCCGGGGAGATCAGCAGGCTCCCATCGAGGGACCAGAGGTGTAGAGCCCAGAGTTCTGGCTGTGGGTGCCAGATCGTTCTGTTTGCCTGAGAAAGGAGATTCCGTCTCCGGGGAATCGGCCAAGGGGCTCTTGTAGAGAGCTTGAACAGCTCCGAGGACCAAACTTGGCTCCTCCAGAGCGGGGCCACCAGAAGGACTCTGTTGGTCCTCCCTGATGCGCCTGATGACCTGGGGGATCAGTGCGATCATGGGAAAGCATAAAGGAGTGTGCTGGGCCATGTGTGTGCCAGAGCATCGACTTCCTTCGAGAAAAATGTTGGGCAGTGAGAGTTGTCTTCTGAGGCGAAGAGGTCTACCTCTGCTCTCCCGAAGAGCTCCCAAATCATGAGAACCGTATGGGGGTGGAGCATCCACTCGTCTGAGGGGATGTTGCTCTGCGACATGTCCGCACCTAGATTGGTCTTGCCAGGAATATGAGTCGCTCTGAGCGACTGAAGTCTCGGCAGAGCCCATTCCAGAAGGCGTTTTGCCAGAGCGCATGAGCGGCTGGACGAAAGACCGCCCTGGTGGTTTATGTACGACACCACTGTCATGCTGTCTGATTGGACTAAAACATGGCATCCTGTCAAGTGGGCCTGAAAGGATTGAAGGGCTTTCATCACTGCTAGCATCTCGAGGCAGTTGATGTGTAGATGGCTCTCCTCGTGAGTCCACGAGCTGAAGGCCGGTCTGCCCTCGCACACAGCGCCCCAACCCGAGTTGGAGGCGTCCGTTGAGAGCACCGTCCGTCGTGAAACCGCCTGCAGGGGTACTCCAAGACTGAACCAAGCAGGGTTCAACCAAGGTTTCAGGGCCAGAAGACAGTCCTGATTGACCTTGAGACATAAGCGGCTGTGCCGCCAGGCGCTTGGAGGAACCCGGAACTTCAACCAGTACTGAAGAGTCCGCATCTGAAGAAGGCCGAGCTGCAGCACCAGGGAGGCGGAGGCCATCAACCATAATAACCTCTGGAAAAGCTTCAGAGGGAGATAGGCTTTGTTCTTGACTGAGGCCGCGAGCTGCTCAATCGCCAGAGCGCGTTCTGGCGAGACTACTGCCGTCATACGGACTGAGTCGAACACTGCCCCCAGAAACGAAATTTTTTGGCTGGGGCACAGCGAGCTCTTTGCTAAGTTGAACCCGACATTGTAAATGGCTGAGGAGCATGGATCTGTGGTGGTCCAGCTCAGCTCGCGAACGGGCTAGAATGAGCCAGTCGTCAAGATAATTTAGAACCCGGATTCCCATTGGTCTCAGAGGGGAAAGTGCCGCGTTCATGCACTTGGTGAAAGTGCGTGGAGCCAGAGACCGCCCGAAGGGCAGGACCGTATACTGGTACGCCACCCCCTCGAATGCGAATCTCAAGAATCGTCTGTGACGGGGGGCTATCTGGATGTGAAAGTACGCATCCTTCAGGTCCAGCGAGCAGAACCAGTCCTCGGGGCAAATGTGCGTGAGGATCTGATTCAGCGTCAGCATTTTGAACTTTCGTCTCATGAGGGAGTGATTCAAAAGTCTGAGATCTAGGATGGGTCTGAGACCACCATCCTTCTTGGGGACCAGAAAGTAGCGGCTGTAAAAGCCTGACTCGCTCGCTGCAGGGGAAACTATTTCCACAGCTCCCTTTCTTAGCATCGTCATAACTTCGGCTCGGAGGACGTGAGCGTCGGATTCACCGAAGTTTGCAGCACCCCGCCGAAGCGAGGGGGGCAGTCGTGCAAATTGGAGCGAGTAGCCCTGAGTTGCGATCCCCAGGATCCAGTCTGACACATCGGGGATGGCTTGCCAAGCCTCGGCCCGAGTGACAAGGGGTTGTATAACGTCTGATGACAGGCCGCCGGTGAGGGGGCCGTACACCGAGAGGTGGAAGAGGAAACTTGCTCTCTTTTTGATGAAGTAAAATAGTGTTTGCCGTGAAAACTGCAGTTTGTGTGGGCGCAACAGGTGTGGGCCCAGTTACAACTTGTGGCATGTTTCCCACGCCCAGAATTAGATGAGGCAGAGGGGAAACTGCACGCAGGAGCTTTTGGGGTGGTCCGGTCGCAACGAGACAATCCTCTTCCTTTCTGATAAATCAGGACGTCTTCGGAGTCACCGGGTCCAGCACAATCTTGGGCCGGGGTCCCTGGCGTCTCGGGAAGGATGGGCGTTTCGTAGGGCGCGAGCGCTGCCGCTGCTCCTTTGAAGGCGCTGCCTGGGAGGCGGGCGGAGCTGGCTTGTTCTGCTGAGCCGGCGCAGTCCTGGGGCGGCTGGAAGCAGAAGCCAAGCTGGAGCGCTTGGTCAAGAAGTGTCTCATGGCCTGAGACGACTTCTGCACCGCGGTGAAACGCTCGGTAAAGCCATCCACTGCTGGCCCAAAGAGACCAGAAGGTGAGACCGGAGCGTCCAGGAAGGCAGTCTTGTCCAGGTCCTTTAATCTCCGTTAAGTTGAGCCATAGGTGGCGCTCCAAAATGACCAGGTCGGCCATTGAACGGCCAATGGCTTGGGCCGTAGCCTTCGTGGCTCGCAGGGCTAGGTCGGTGACGCTGCGCAGGTCCTTGAAGGCTGGTGTGTCTATTCCAGACTGATCCAATGAGCGGAGGAGTTTGGCCTGGAAGACTTTGGCCATTGTATGGAGTGCGGAGGCAGCCTGGCCCGCCGGAGTGTAAGCTCGTCCTGCCAGAGTAGATGTGGTTCGGCAGGGCTTGGAGGGAAGGGCCCTCTTCGTTTTCCATCCCACGGCTACAACTTCTACTTCTCCTTGCTGATCTCCGCCTGAAGCCGAAGAAGCTCGCCGCCTTGAAGAAGCTCTCGCCGCCGTCTGAAGAGGCTCCTGCAGCGGACTCAGCTGGACTTGCCGGTCTGAGACAGCACTGGCGCCCTCGCTGACTGCAGCCCACAGCGCCGTCTTCGAGTCACCGCCTCCCGTGACCCTCCTGCTCGGGTCTGGAGAACAGGACGGAAGAGTGTTCCCTTGGAGGAGAGGGCGAGGCACGCGGGGGCTGAGCCGGCGTGAGCTCACTCAACTCCGGGCGCTGAATCGCTCTACCCCGCTGTCTCTTCCTAGCTGGCGCAGGGAACCGAGACTCATGCTCTCGCATTGCAGGCATGAGGCTCCAGCAAGCGCACCGTCAGCGTGGGACTTGCCCAGGCAAGCGAGGCACTCGCTGTGTCCGTCGTCATCATGCAGAGGGGCTCTGCATGTGCCACGAGTGGTGCGGCATTTGTACAAACGCCGCCGCCCCCGTGATAACGGCACTCCATGGAGCGGTGAAAACCACTGTTGTGCTCTTTTAGAGCGGCAATAAGCCGCGGAGAAGCCCTTCAGAAGGCGCACCGGATGGCGGCAGGAGACAAGCTGTAAAACGGCCGGAGCGGGAGGCGGTGACTTGAAGACGGCGAGTCCAGCTGAGTCCGCTGCGGGAGCCTCTTCAGACGGCGGCGAGAGCTTCTTCAAGGTGGCGAGCTTCTTCGGCTTCAGGCGGAGATCAGCGAGGAGAAGTAGAAGTCGTCGCTGAAGGAGAAAGAACTGAATCCTGTGGCAAAAAGTTCGCGCGCTTTCTCGCCATAGGCCACGCAGCTATGCCGCGCCGTCATTGGTTCAACAACTTGTCTATGTGTGAACCAATGACGGTGCAGTTACACTGCGTTATTGAAAAGGCTTCAGTGACGGGGAAAAAGGGAGACTTTTCCCCATACGCAGTACGAGTGACGTATCGAAAGGGAACCAAACTTTAATTTTTGGTTATCAATTTTTGCAGTTATCACTCTAGACTTTAAGTTTTAGAAAAGCACTTCTTTCTAATGTAACTCTTGCTCTGTTGCGGCGGCCACTTGAAAGGTCTCCGGTTAAACTAAAGACCCGTTCTGCAAACGCTTCGGAAGCTGGCATTGCCAGAAGGTCTAATGCCAGGGTTTCAGCAGTGGATACATGGTGGAACTTTGAGAAGACCAGAAATCCATGCCGGATTCTTCTGGGTTTGCATGGGACAGGGATTCTTTGAATTTTTGGACCTCTTGTCTGATGGAGGCCTTGGAGGTCTTTGGCTTTGATGGCCGATGGGCACTAAAAAACCTGAATCTAGGCCGCTTTTGCAGAGGAGCCTCTGAGACCTCTGCATTTCCAATGTCCTCATCATATGTCACCTCTTCCTGGTATGGTACACTGCGAGTGATGTACTCTTCAGCTTTACTGAGGAGATTCTGTATGCCGTCATTATCATTGTCAATCAGGGTCTCTGCTGACACACTAGCGTCAACAAAACAAGCAGCTACAGCAAGAGGAGAAAAGTTGCTTGCCGACACATCCAGAAAACAGCTGAAGCGTAAATCCATGTTTGCAGACATCTTCTGTGCCAGTGTAGCTACATCCCTGTAGCTCCTGGCATGAGCAAGGGAGAAGTCTGAAAGGTGGCTCCTCAAATCCAGTATTGCAGGGACAACCAGGGAGAAACAACATGCGTCACTTTCAAGCACCTTGGTGTGTTCTGCAAACAGAAGGAGCAAATCTTTGAGGATGGCCACCTTCTGCCATTCACTGGGCAGCAGGCAGTCCCATATTCCAAATGTACCTTTTCAGCTAGGTACATTTGGTCCACTAGATTTGTAATTTTGGTCTTTTTGGCACAGTCAGTCTTTTATCTATTTTCTCCATGTTGATGAATTCCTCATCTTCTACTGTCCATGGAGGGTGGGCTGTCCGAGCTACCCATTTAGCTATAGCCTCCTCTTTAATGCGTTGTCCCTGGGAGTCTGGCTTGTACTTGATGTGAGAAAAGAACGCACCTGACATAGATGGCCTCTCCTCTTTCCTGGCTGGTTGCTTGACCACATCTGGAAGCTATTGTAAGAATAAATACAACAAGGCCTCATTAAATGCAATAATATCAGGAACACACGTGTTTATAATGGAAATAAATAACTTAATGAAAAGCTTAACATCAAAACTGTGTGTATATATATGAAGAGTTCAGATGCAAAAGCCGCTAAATGCCATCTCTGTCAAAAATGAGATAATGACATTGAACAAATGCTTACGGCACGTAGTACATGTTCAACAAATCACGTGCTTCAAATCCTCTAAATCGCAGCGTCAGCCCATTCAGAAATATTGGTTTGTTGGCAAAAGCCTCTAGACGCCACTTCCCTTTGGCAGCAAAAGCCGCTATATTCCGAGAACCAATCAGAAGGCGCGAATCGAATCATATGATTCCGAGTGGTTTCAATATAGCGGCGCTGAGATTTTTTTAGAGTCAGATTCAGATTGAGATTTTTAAAATAAAAGATGAACTAAGATTAAATGGATCAGCCTGTCTTACTAACATTGAATGGCAGAAGAAAACGTTATTTACCTCAAAACTCCGCCTGTCATAAGGCAAAATAGCCTACAGTGGAAGGCTTGGTCGCAATTGTATCATGCACTCATAACAGTTCTTCGTGCTGTGCCGTTACTTTGAAGGAATCGGATTTATTATACATCAAACAACAGCTCTATTTCGCCAAAGACAAAGTCAAACAAGATGCTATTCTTCTGTCTCATATGGAAGCTGTGCCATATAAACGGAGGAGGCAAAAAGTGGAGGCTGAATAGAAGACGTGTTAGATCCCTGTGTAAAGAGGTTTGTCTACGGTTTAGTTTTTAAGTGATAGGTGTTCTCATCTTTTTCAGGGTTTTTTAGTTGCATCTTTAGTGATTTTTCAATTATTTACCATGTCTTGTCCCAAATAGGTAGATTTAGTGGTTTTTGCAAAAAAAGTACAAGTGGATTTAGCTGGTTTTGACGCAAAAGAAAATCTTACTTGTTAAAAACCAATAAATTGTCTAGAGTGACATTTTTGAAAAAAAGTTATTTTATTCACTAGCTAATAACCTTATCATTACCTTTAAACCTTTAATACCTTTTACAATCCTGAACTTGATTGTAAAAGCCTGGTAAAAAAGTAAAAAATGCTAATTTTAAAGAAAAGAAGTTTAATGGATTTAGAGGGTTTTGCATCTGAACTCTTCATATATATATATTTCCTGTAAAAGTCACGTTGGTTCTATTGACATAAATGAGAGGGAGGAGGAGAGGGAGTGGGGGCCGGTGAGAGGACTTTTCACGAGTGAAGATATTACTGCGCCAAGTCAAAGTACTCCCGAGCACTTGCTATGGTATTCCACCATACAATATAGTTATCCATTTTACACGCTTAGAAAAGCGCAACGTTTTGTTTTGTGTCACCGTCCTAGGTCGAGTTACACTACTCGAGTAACTGTATTTAAATAGGGAAAACGTGGAGGTGTTTGGTAGCTTCTCTGCTTGGCCCCTACTGAATGAATTGGGCTAAGCTAAGTGTTAACAAAGTTTCGCCGCAAGACAGAGCGATTTAATGTACGCACTGAGACGAGAGAGGTATGTATCAACTCGTCTTAGTTAAGTGAATAACATAGTTTAATATGAAAAAACGGTGGAGTATCCCTTTAAGGTTGGTGGTGTTTTTCCCCGAAATTCTTTGTCCGCAGTGTTTCCCGTCAGTTATGATGACACATTCTGACTTTTTGTCAGTATCATTGTACTTAAAATGCGACCAAATATCGAGCCTCTTCCTTCGACCTAGCATGTCGTCGACGTTCGTCACTCGTGTTCGCTTTGGCTGTTGTGTTAAGCAGTTTCGTGTTGCAGCCACAAGGCGTATGAGACCTGTAACTTGAGCAACAGCGCGAAGCCGCAAACTCGTTCTGAATATTTTAAAGGCGTAACAGCTGATGAAAAAGCAGAGGCGATTGTGAATGAAAATGAAAGGAGATTTTATCTTAGTTTTTATTTTATACAATTTTCGTCAAGTCTTTTTTCGTCAACAATAATGCATGTTAATTTAGTCTTAGTCAGCGTTTTTGGACAGTGGTGCAGTCTTGTCATCGTCTCGTCTTAGTCATGAAAAAAAAGGTCGTTGACGAACATATTTCGTCTCGTCTCGTCTGACGAAATTAACACTGCTAGTAGGGCTGCCCTCGACTAAATATTTTTCTATTTGACTAGTAGTCATTAAGTGATTCAACTAATCACAGGTGTATGTTAATAAGCCATATAAATCATAATAATGAGCCATTAATTGCCTATATTTAATTCATGGCCTAGTCAGCGCTCAAGAGCATGCATAAATCTTGCCACAGTGCACTGGCAAAAGTAATGATTATGAATGTGTCGTGAAAAAAAAAAAAAAAAAAAGGAGACTGTCTAAACATTATAATAATTTATTGATAATGTTTTGTGTTTTCGGGCTGCAGAGATTAAGTCTGATGCTGACTCGTCATCTCCGCAGTAGTGGATGCACCTATATGCACGTTTCATATGAATTACATAATCTGAGAATATTTGTTTTCCACTTGAATAGGTTGACAATCACTTGAAAAATGTATCTATAGAAAGCTTGAAATGTCATGTCTGTGAGGCAAGTATACAATGAATTTTGGTTTATTTTTTGACTCGATCAAGTTCACAAAGACCAAGATGGCAGAAAACGCATCATGTTTGTTTTCTTTATTTTTCAAAGGCACAACATTTTTTTGTTAGTGTGAGTTTACACAAATAAAAGTAGACCCTTTACAGCTTTGAATGATGTATTGCTATCTGTATGACCTAAAATTTTGTATTTTAAGTTGTTTCCGCTGTTATGAGAAAAAATGCAAGTGATCGTGCCTTCGCCTCAATGTCCTGCTGTATGCGCATCGATGCAGCTTGCACACTCTGCACAAACACTTGGATATGCGCCTAATAGTAGCACACATTTATTTAGCTTATTGAGTGAGCAGCCATGTAAAGTTGCTACTACTTGCATGTTTCAAATAATAAGCCATATTTGAAGTATATAAATAAATTTAATATAATTTTCCTCAGTAAAACAATATCATCAGGGAGTCCTGCCAAAAACACAGATTTTCCACAACTGGAAAGCGATTTTTACTGGGGGACCCCCCCTGAGCTAGTTAGGCTAATTTTGGGCTAGTTTTGAATAGCAATTGGGCAGGTTTTGATGTGAAAACCTGGCAACCCTGCACTGAAAGCACTTGCTAACTGGAGCTGCTTTAGTGATCACCCATCAGTTGCAACAGACGTTGCTGAAGTTGCAATAAATCACAATCCACTACACTGAAGTTGCAAAAAACCTCAGGTATTGCAGTTATTGTGCATAATTCTACACATTCCCACAGGTTTCACGATTATTAAGTGGGAAATTCCCAAAAACATTTATGCATTATACCTGTAGATTTGAATCCAAACCGATAAGAGCAGATAAGTTATTTTAAAACATTTCTGTGAGGCGTAGTTTCACAAACCGTTTGAGTGATTCAGCGGTACCAAGTCTCCCTCTCTCTCAAAATGCACAAATGGCCTCACATCTATAGTTGTGTAATGATTTTTACTTTGTCCATCCAAGGACGCTAAGTAAAATAGGGATTGGTACTCACGTCACCGCTGATTTTTGGATCACACGTCTCTTAAGGTGGTGTTATGAGTACATCAGATGACCACTTCCCCCTGTTTCCCTTGTTCAGAGCACCAGTCAAGTCTTTTACATTGGCAGTATGAGAACACTCCCAACAGGGGCTTTCATTCATTTAGAATTAATGTAAAGTGGTCAGCTGATTTATCTGAAAGATAACTTGTAGAACCTCTTCTGTATTATCAGCACAAGGAAGACACAAGTGTAATAAAATAAATTTATGAACAAAAAGATAAACAAAAATAACTAACACAACTACTAAATGAATACCATGAATGATAAAGGAATAAAGTGCATAAGATACATAGAATACAAGTGATTAAGTTGGGTGTGGCTATGGAAGAGTTATGTTATCTTATGGAAAGATAATCTGTTTCACTGAAAATAAGGTGGAGGACCTTATTATGCACCAAACAAATAAATGAGAGATTATTTGTTATTAACTCCCTGAGGTCTGAAAAAGCGTTGGTGCGTTTTCAGGATTTTTTTTTCACATTGCAGCAAAACAGACTTAAAATACTGTGCTTTTTGTAAAATAAAGAAAACTAACATCATGCGTGATCTCTCGTCTCCCTCTGAACGAAGTCCAATCTGATAGTTCACAGAAAATGAACTGTAACTTATGAATACTAATGACAAAAAAATTACACTTACGTCTAAAGAAATGTTGAAATGTCAGGTTTTAAATCGTGCAAGTCAAATCGAAAACAAACATTCTATGTTTATGTAATCTGTATGAAAAGAGAGCCATGTCATAAGTCTGTGATTCAGCTCATTATCCGCTAATGCGGCCACGCCCACGGAGCCAGCGCCATTCAGACGCAAATTCTGAGGCAATACATGCATTCACCATCTCAATCGTGTATTTATTGTCTTGAAAAGTGTTTATTTGGATGTTAAAGCCGTGGTTGGCGATCTCTAGAAGACATGCCGTTAGTTCCTAGTTCCTTTTCTTCTGTATATGAATTTGTGGCCTAAAGGTGTACAGAGAGCGCCCTCCGGCTGCTAGTATGAATTGAAAAGACCATTCCTGAAATGTCCTCTTCTTCTTTAGAATAATTTATGGACTAAATGTGCACAGAGAGCACCCTCTGGCTGCAAGTATGAATTGAAAAGACCGTTCTTGAAATGTCCTCTTCTTTAGAATAAATTGTGGACTAAATGTGCACAGAGAGAGCCCTCCGGCTGCAAGTATGAATTAAAAACACAGTATCCAGCACTCATAGTGATGACAATAAATATTACTTCTCAGTATAGAAAATTGACATAAATATATAAGAATCCATCACATTCTCCAAATGTGCATGCTTTTAAGCTAAAAGCCTATATGAAATGCCATAGAGGTAACATAATTGTTCAGACACTTTGCATCACAGAAATACATTATATTTTAAAGAATATAATAGAATACCATTTCACAGTTATTGCTGTTTATGAGGAGCTGAGACATTATTATAGAGGGTTTTTTGCCTCATTAATATGCAAGTCATTTCAGGTCATTATTATGTGATGCTTTTGTCTTCTCAGGTGTAAATGGCCCATTATTTGTGCAGATTCACGCCTCCACGCATACTGTGTTTCTTGACAAAAATATATTGTTTTATATGAAGGAGTAGGCAGCATAATTTTTACTTAATTCTAAAGCAAAAACTGTAGTCTACAACCTCCAATACCCAAAAGTCTTGTGAACACAGATTTAATATACTTTTTTGGCCTTATTTCAGTGACTTAAGTTTTTTGTTTTTTCAATAACCACGCATAAACATTATTCCTTCAAAAATACAAACATGTACAAACATGTTCCTCACATATTATTGTAGCCTAGTTTGTGCTGAATACAGTGTAATGACACTTTTGTCATTTATATGTTTATGAACAACTGAAAAAAACACATGTCAGGGCATGTCAAAACTTCTCCAAGCCCCAAATCAGCCTCAGACTTCAGAGGGTTAACTAACATCAGCTATATTACATCTAATGGGAATTAGGAAATTATATACTGATAATATACACCAATGCCAAGGTCACTGGAAAGAGGTTTGGTTAAGTGATATTTACGTTCCACGTGGTTGAGTCCGATGATGGTGACGTCTTCCACTGGTTTTGCGGGGTGACAATGCAGTGGGGAGAGGAGCCAGAATCTGTTTCAACAGCCTTGAACACAAAGCTCTGCTGGATGCTGATTTCCTGGAGCACCAAAGGGTCCTAAAATCTTGAACATGCAGATGAGGCCCTGGCGTAGGTGCAGAAGGTCCTTAACAATCTGGAACACGCAGACGAAGGTACCTTGGATTGAAGGTTTGCTCTCCTGAGCTTAACCTTGTTGCAGATGTCGCTGGACGGCAACTCTGAAAGTAGTGTTTGTTGATGTCTCTTGCCTCACAAGCTGGAGGCTTAGAACGTGGTCGTCTCTGTTGCTGCCTCACAAGCTGTAGACTCAGATCATTGGATTGGTTGTTGTCTCTCTGGATGGACCAGAGACTCAGAACGGTGTATCTGTTGTGTCTTTCCCCTTTGACGGGCAGACTCAGAACGGTATATCTGTTGTCTAATCTGATGGGAGACTCGGAACAGTATATCTGTTATGTCTTCTCCCTTCGCAGGGTAGATTCAGAACCGTGTGTCTTTTGTTTCTATCCTCATGCAGGACAGACTCAGAACAAGGAGTGTCTGTTGAAAGGGTACCTTTATCCCTTTCCGATGAGGAGGAGATTGCAAATTGGCGCTTCTCCGTTCGAGTGCTGTGATTGGCTGCTGGCATTAGAGGGGACACACAAAGTGTGGCCCACCCTTCTCTCCCCTGTGGAACTCATTTGCATAAAGCACAAAGTTGGACATCTTTACAGTGTCTTTAAAGTTTACCAATGCATTTCTCAATTTCCAAACCACCACCAGAATACCATTGGCAATATTCTAAACAAATAGAGACTAAACATGATGGAAAAAATTGAACTGTCATTCAATTGTACATTAACAGATTGTATCAGATGTTGCACTACAAATAGTTGTCACTGAGAATACTTATTTTTGTGAATAAGTATCAAATGGATGTGTAGCAAACATAGTTTTAAATGGATTCGGATGGATCTTTGTGATCTCTTTGTTTCACCCATTGCTGCTAAGGTCCAGAGGAATTTTTATGGCAGTCTCTGGCCAACCTTAAGGCCCCGGTATACTTCAAACGAAATCGAACAAAGAACTGTGACGTCATTTCGAAAAAAAATCAGGCCAAAACGAAGTTCGTTTTGAGTTCCTTTAGGAAGTTTGAAACGGCTTGCCAAAGCGAACTTTCAGGAAAAGTTCGTTCCAGCACCAAAACACCTTCGTACTACCATTGGTCAGTGACTTTAACGTAACAGGAGGTGTGCGATGAGGCTCCGCCTTCACCCGCGTGGGTGCGTCTCTGACTCATTTCATCTGTAGATTTTGTTGAGGTAAGAGCTCCGCGGGTGAAAACATAAACACACTAGATAGCTGCTTTAAAGTACATAATAAAGTTGTTCTTGTACAAAAATGAGGCACTAACACTGTTTTTTCATGTTTGATACTGTAAAGCTGCTTGATTTTAAGCAATCCATTGATTAAAGTGCTATATGAAGATGTGACGTGACTGGAGTGCTACTTTGCAGAGCTCGTGCTAACATTCCCATGCTGTTATGATCAGACCCTTTTCTTATGCTTTTTATAATAAATGCTTACTGTTTTCTCATTTTTGTTGTTTATTTTGTTACTGAGAAGAAAGTGCACGGCACATATTTACATATTCATCTAAACGTCGCTCTTAGCAGTGTGGGCGGCATCAGATGGTCGTTTACAGTATATCGCTGGTCATGCATTTCGAACTTCGTTTTACCCCTAAACAAAGAACAAAAAAGAAGTTTGTTTGAAGTATACCGGAGCCTTTAGGAAGTAGTGTCTAGATGGGTGAAGGGCATTAACTGCCTGTGGACCAATGAGAAGTCTTCCTTTCCCAGCTTGGTACAAGAGGTCTTCTTCTTGCCCTCTAAGAGAGGTCTGGATGTTGTCCTTACATCTTTATCTGATGGCGTTGGACAGTTTGTTTGTGTTAGTCCACCAAGATCCAATCAAAATGTCGCAAACCTTTGTCCGCTGTTACGGACAGAGAGGGGCCCGGCCATAAACTGGGCCCTAGAATGTGCCGTTCACTACAGTTGGAGTGAATGAAATGTCATGTAAACATGATATTTTGTCAATATTTTTCTACATGTGTAAGCCTTTGGACTTAACACTCTGAGGTCTGAAAACGCGCCGGCGCGTTTTGTAGGTTTTTTTCACATTGCAGCAAAACAGACTTAAAATACTCTGTCATTTTTTGTCATAGAGACATAAGTAATATATCAATTGAAACTATAGAATATCTTCTTTTATTTGTATACACAGTAAAAACAAAATGTTGTACTTTTTGTAAAATAAAGAAAACTAACATGATGCGTGATTTCTCCTCTCCCTCTGAACGAAGTCCAATCTGATAGTTCTCAGAAAATTAACTGTAACTTCACAGAAAAAAATACTTATGTCTAAAAGAAACGTTAAGATGTCAGGTTTTAAATCATGTAAGTCAAATCGAAAACAAACCTTCTGTGTTTATGTAATCTGTATGAAAAGAGAGCCATGTCAGAAGTCCGTGATTCAGCTCATTATCCGCTAATGCGGCCACGCCCACGGAGGGAACGCTATTCAGACGCAAATTCAGAGGCAATACATGCATTCATCGTCTCAATCGTGTATTTATTGTCTTGAAAAGTGTTTATCTGGATGTAAAAGTCATGGTTAGCGAGCTCTAGAAGACATGCAGTTAGTTCCTGTTTACTTTTCTTCTATAGATGAATTTTAGATGAGTTTTTGTTTCTTTAGTGCCCTCCGGCTGCAGTATGAATTGGAAACTCCATTCATGGAATAGCCTCTTCTTCTTTTAGATGAATTTGTGGACTAAAAATGCACAGAGAGCGCCCTCTGACTTCAAGTATGAATTGAAAACACCAGCGCTCATAGTAATGACAATGAATAATAAATAAATATAACTCCTCTGTATAGAAAATTGACATAAGCATATGAGAATCCGATATTTCTCCAAATGTGCATGCTTTTAAACTAAAAGCCTATATTCAGACTCTTTGCATCACAGAAATACATTATATTTTAAAGTGTAATATAAAACCATTACTTTATATTGTAATAATATTTTTCTGTATGTTTCATATATCATGATGAGCTTGAGACATCACAGAAGGTTTTTTTCACAGCCTACCTGACTGAAATGCCTCATTAATATGCAAGTCATTTCAGCTCATTACTATGCAATTCTTTTGTCTTCTCAGGTGAGAATGGCCCATTATTCAGTGGTGATTCACGCCTCCATATAAAACAATATATTGATTTAGTTTTTGACACTTTTTGCCAAGAAACACAGTATGCATGAAGGAGTAGGCAGCATAATTTTTACATAATTCTGAAGCAAAAACTCTAGTCTACAACCTCCAATACCCTAAAGTATTGTGTAAACAGATTTACTATACTTTTTTTGGCCTTATTTCAGTGACTTAAGTTTTTTTTTTTCAATAACCACGCATAAATGTTATTCCTTCAAAAACACAAACATGTACATACATGTTCCTCACATATTATTGTAGCCTAGTTTGTGCTGAATACAATTTAATGACACTTTTCCATTAATATGTTTACGAACAACTGAAAAAAGCACAAATGTCAGGGCATGTCAAAACTTCTCCAGGCCCCAAATCAGCCTCAGACTCCAGAGGGTTAAAAGCCTTAATCGAGTTGTTTTGTACATTATTGTGATCGTAAATAAATGGAAGCAGGTGCAACCAAATAGGTATTTAGGGAAGTGCAGCGGGGCTACTGGTCCAACAGTGGAAATATTTGATTTTGGCCCCGGTGGCTGAGGTCCGAGGCTATTGGCCCAGTACAGCACATTGGCCCTGAAAAATGCATATCGGTCGACCCCTAAACCGCACCATGGTATTGTGGCAGAAAAAGAAATTCGTCAAGTTTTTCATCAGGTGTGTGAGGGTTCTTTTTTAATATGATGTCATTATGTTGGGTTCTTGCCACCAGCCAATCGCTGCATTGCTAATCATGGTTTTGAATATCGAACCTTTCCAGTGTACACAAGAACTTAATCCAGATATTTTAATCAAATCTGCTAATTTGTTTGAAGAACCCAATTAAAGAGATCAGTTATCAAGATTAGAAGATCTGGCATTTGTCAAGTCATCTCATGGACCCTAGGTCAGCTTGTTTTTAGTTTTTGTCTTGCACCATTTCCTCTCATCAGCTCTGAGCTTGGTTCAATGGTTGCGTAGAGCTTCTGTAAGCCAAAGGTCAGGGGGTGTCATGCTGGCCTGGAGGTGAAAGGACAGATATTATAAAGGTAGGATGTTAAGGTAGAGCATAGAGTGTCAGTTGCTACATTGACATCAAAAGAATGGTTTGTGTGTGTCTTTAAATCTATGTGCTGTTTGCTTACACACAGGATGTTCGGTGTATCCCCAGACAGTAAAATGTGTTTTTGTAACATTTTTATTTTGTAACATTTTATAAATCGAGCACTCAAATTTAAATTTAAGTAAAAAAAATCCTTTTGCAATTTACATGTTGACTGGTAGAATAGCGGAAATGGCACATTCCATGGACGAGAGTCCATGAACCGCATTGAGACTGCCTTCTAAAGCTGCACAATATATTAAAAACATTTAAAAATCACAACAGCACATTCAGTTGAACAACATTCAATTAAATAAATATATGCTTTCTTCCAGCAGCTCTGTTCACAGTAAATGCTGCTCCACATGAACTCTCTACATGTGCTGTTTGTTTAGGTTTCCAATTGCGTGCATTTGAGAATGCATATAAAGTCTGACACACTTTATTTCATAGTGAAGTGTTGCCCTGTTATCATGCATGGAGGTGTGCATCTCAGCAGCTCTGTTAACCAACTCCATCTCTCTGCATGCTGTGAGTTTGGGTTGCTTATAATGGAAATTATAGTAAAGATAAAGAAGGATATCTACATACGTCAATATTTAGAACACCCACAGATAGGAATACAATTCTCCATGCTAGAAGTTTTCATCCCCCTAAATTGATTGAGAAATATACCTTTCGTTTAATTTCAAAGATTACATAGAATTTATGACGAACAAGATTTTGAGGATAAAGCTAAGGGTGTATTAAAACGATTTTTAAATGGAGGGTTAAAGTCAAAGTCAAGTCAAATTTATTTATATAGCGCTTTTACAATTGGTAATTGTTTCAAAGCAGCTTTACATATTAGAAGCACAGAAAAAAAGGGAAGTGGTTAAAACTGTACAAACAAGCGTGGTAATATGTAACATATACAAGATGGTGCTACATTAAGCCAATGTCTGAATCTATTAAAAAAGCTAAGATATGTGCAAAAAAAATGACAAGGGATGATTTGTTATAAAGAAAAACAAGAGCATAAAGTTCTACCAAAGTCTTTTTTGTGACAAAATACAGTACAGTTGCTAAAAATGTTGTATTTTAGATATATCTTTAAGATGGAAGAATGTGGTTTTACAAATGCTAGAAATGTGACTTTCAAATGAAAGATTGATATAAAAGAGCACACCCAGGTTCCTAACTGACGACGACAAGGTTTTTGATCCAATAGTTAGAATCTGTTTTTTCAGAATTAAGTAGTAGGAAATTACTAGTCATATATATTTTTTTTTTTAGATTAGCTATGCGTTCCATTAATTTTGTGAATTAGTAAGTTTCATTAGGGCATGAAGAAATAGAGCCGAGTATCATCAGCATAACAGTATCTCTTTTACTAGTCCATTAAATAACTGTGGTTAGCTGGAATCAGTCAACGAACATGGCGAGTCATGTCATCATCTCTTTTATTGTCACTTGCACTGCCTGCCACAGTTTAGCACAGCCTTCTCTGTCAGCCACTCAACAATCACCAGACTGTGGATGCCCTCTGTTGGCATTTATTGTAATACATTATGTACATAAGTTGATTGTATATTATGTACATTTATGTATTTTAACAGTGTTGTTCAATAAAACCTACTGCTACTGGGCAAGTTGATATTCTGATAATTATATTTTTTTTCCAAGCACATCGTCAATCTTAATTGATAGTATAGATTGTATATAATCATTAATAGGTTATATGCAACTGCTTGACGTGAAAAAAGAAAAAAAAAAGCCTTATTTTCAAATGTGCATAATTCTAGCACCGTATTACACAGCCCCGGCGATTCATATCGATATTGAACGTGATATTGCGTGGCTTGTCAATGAACTACGGCTCTATTAAATGCCGCTCCATCTGAAAGCAGGTGATGACGATTTAACGGTAATCAAGGAACCGGCTTTACTGACGAAATGCGCGTGACAAAAGCATTCGATATATAAAAAATTACTCTTTAGAAGAAAAGGCATACCATGTGACATTCCAGGAACTAACGGGAGGCATCCATAGATCGCTATAACCATGGCTATAACATGCAGATAGACACTTTTGAAGATAATAAATACATGTATTGCCTCAGAATTTGCAAGACATCAACATAATATTCAGTTATAGTAATAGCACCACCCACTGGCAACAGGAAGTGACGTGTTTAACACTGTGCACTACTAGCAATGTACTAAAATATGCAATTGAGTGCTAAACATGATACAAACATTCTAAAACATCCTAGCAACACTTAGCTGAGTGTTAACCCTCTTGAGTCTGAGGCTGATTTGGGGCCTGGAGAAGTTTTGACATGCCCTGACATTTGTGCTTTTTTCAGTTGTTCATAAACATATTAATGGGAAAAAAGTGTCATTACACTGTATTCAGCGCAAACTAGGCTACAATAATATGTGAGGAACATGTATGTACATGTTTGTGTTTTTTGAAGGAATAACGTTTATGCGTGGTTATTGAAAAAACAATAACGAGACACTGCGTAAAAACTCTATGGGAACGCCATACCACCGTCGCCATAGTAACAAGTGACCGATCGTGTGAAGCCGAGGCGCACAACTCACAGTAACACCTGTGCCCCTGGAGCGGAGCCGAGATACAACTCGTAAAATTTTACAAATGTGTGCGGTGAGGACCAGCCTGCCGCATCACAAATGTCAGAAAGGGAGAGCCCTGAAATAAATGCCTTGGAGGCAGCCATACTCCTAGTCGAGTGCGCTCGGACAGCCAATGGTGAAGGCTGCCCGACCGACTCATAAGCAAGTGAAATGGCCTCGACCACCCACTTGCTCATTCTCTGTTTAGATGCTGGTAGACCTTTTCTTGGTGCACCAAAACATATGAACAGCTGTTCATCTTTTCTCCAGTTGGCAGTTCTATGAACATACGCACCCAATGCCCGTACTGGACATAGCAGATTTAGCTTTTCCTGGTCCGACGACGTAAACGGAGGAGGAGAGAAGGCCTGCAGCATGATAGGTCTCGCAGTATTAGTGAGAACCTTCGGAATATATCCCGGTCTGGGATAA
Organism: Chanodichthys erythropterus; assembly: GCF_024489055.1. Taxonomy (NCBI): domain Eukaryota; kingdom Metazoa; phylum Chordata; class Actinopteri; order Cypriniformes; family Xenocyprididae; genus Chanodichthys; species Chanodichthys erythropterus. Next base: position 59,459,554 of record NC_090232.1, on the reverse strand, counting down.
AGAAATGCCTTCATATTACCAGGCGCAAATTCAAGACACGATGGAGCAACCGACAGGGCTTGAATGTCTCCAATTCTTTTGAGAGACGAGATAGATGAGAAACACTGTTTTTAGTGTTAGAAACTTTTCTGCAACCTCTTCAATGGGTTCGAAGGGAGCCATAGATAGACCCTGTAACACTGGCCAAATCCCATGTCGGTACCCTCGTGTGAACTGCAGGTCTTATCCTCATAGTGCCACGAAGGAAACATGTTATATGCGGGTGTCTCCCCAAAGAGACTCCACTGAAAGGAGCGTGGTAAGCAGCTAAGGCCGCCACGTAAACCTCTAGTGTGTAGGGGGATAGCCCTGTGGAAAATCTCTCCTGCAGGAAGTCCAGCACCGCGCTAACCGGGCAGTTAACTGGATCCCACTGATGATTCTCGCACCAAGAAGTGAATAATCTCCACTTCAGAGCATACACTTTCCTCGTGGAGGGAGCTCTAGATTGGAGTATGGTCTCAACAACCTCAGTTGAGAGACTGGAATCTGAGACGTGCCCCCTCAGAGGCCCCGCCCACAACTTCCATAACTCCGGGCGGGGGTGCAGTATCAGACCGCCCGCCTGTGAGAGAAGGTCCTCCCTGAGCGGTATCTCCATCAGAGACCCGTCTAGGAGAGATACCAGGTCCGAGAATCATACTCGGGCCGCCAGTACGGGGCTACCAATAATAGGCGAACCCTGTCCCGGCGAACTCTCTCCAGAACTCCCGGGAGCAGAGCAATCAGGGGGAAATGCGTCCAGCGGTAGCCTCGGCCACGGCTGTACTTTAGCATCCAGCCCAAGAGGTGCTGGGTTTGACATGGAGAACCACAGTGGACAGTGAGCCGTCCCTCGAGACGCAAACAGATCCACTTGGGCTTCGCCGTAGTTCTCCCAAAGGAGCTTCACCACCTCGGGATGAAGTCTCCATTCCCCGGGCCTCGGCCCCTGCTTCGACAGGATGTCTGCTCCCACATTCAGGTACCCTGGGATGTAAACTGCTCTGAGGGATAGCAGTCTCCCTAGGGACCACAGGAGAATCTGATTCACCAGCTTGTGAAGTGGGCGTGATCTCAGACCCCCCTGATGATTTATGTATGAGACTACTGATGTGTTGTCTGTTCTGACCAGCACATGTTTGTCTCTGAGGTCTGGGAGGAAGTATCTCAATGCTAGAAATACCGTCATCATTTCTAGACAATTTATGTGCCAAGTGAGATGATGGTCCTGACACAGACCCCGTGTCGAACGACCACTCATGATCGCCCCCCAGCCCGTGAGGGATGCATCTGTCGTTAGCGTGACGCGACGACTGAGAGCCCCCAGCACAGGTCCCTGGGATAGAAACCAAGGTTGCTTCCATATGTCTAGAGCACGTAAGCATCGCCGCGTGACTCTGATCATACGAAATGGATTCCCCCTCGGTGAGAACCCCTTGGTTTTGAGCCACCACTGCAGCGGTCTCATGTACAGCAGGCCGCAAGGTATAACGTTGGATGCTGCTGCCATCAGACCCAACAGTCTCTGGAACTGTTTTACAGTGAGTGACTGGCCTTGCCTTATGTCCGAGACGGTATTGAGGATTGATGTTATTCGAGCCGGAGATGAACGGGCTCTCATAATCACCGAGTCCCATACCACGCCCAGATAAGTGGTTCTCTGTGCAGGAGAAAGCACACTTTTCTTTGCGTTTAGTCTCAACCCCAACTTTTCCATATGAGCGAGAACAACACCTCGATGTTGAACCGCTATCTGCTCTGAGCGAGAATCAACCAATCGTCTATGTAGTTCAGAATGCAGATGCCCTGAATGCGCAAGGGCGCCAGTGCCGCATCTACACATTTGGTAAATGTTCGGGGTGACAATGCTAGGCCGAAGGGGGGAACCCGATATTGGTATGCTTCGCCCCCGAAAGCAAACCTCAGGAATTCTCTGTGGTGTGGGAGTATTGACACATGGAAATACGCGTCTTTCAGATCTATTGTCACAAACCAGTCCTCGGATCTGATTTGTGACACGACATGCTTTATTGTGAGCATTTTGAACTTGAGCTTTGCTACTGTTCCATTTAGTTGTCGTAGATCTAAAATCGGACGTAATCCCCCGTCTTTCTTTGGCACAATGAAGTAACGGCTGTAAAAACCCGACTCTTTGCTGGGAGGAGGAACCCTTTCTATTGCTCCTTTTTGCAAGAGTGTCTGAACTTCCTGTGCCAACACCAGAGCCTGCTCGGGATCTACCATTGTGGTCAGAATCCCGTTGAATCGGGGTGGGCGTGTTCGAAACTGAATTGCATACCCCTTTTCTATAGTTCGCAGGACCCACTGAGATACTTTTGACAGATTTTTCCACTCTGACAAAAAATCTACTAAGGGAACCAGCCTCTCGAGGCTGGCCTCTGGTGGAACATGAGCACCCAGCACAGTGCCCTGTAACGGTTGACCGGCAGGGAACAACTGATCTAGATGACTCATATTTAGAGATCGCGCACCACCCTCGGGTGACACGCGGGGAAGCACTGCGCCCCGGCATAGCGACGGGGTTGGCAGAGCGCTCCCCTGAGGGCACTGAGGACACACAGGCACCGTGTAATGAGGTGAATGCTGTGTGACCGGTAGGGACCGCCCTCAGAATCCTGACAGTTCTTATGGCGTCAGGATTTCTTCGAAGCCCTCTTAGCGGCAATGACGGTCCTCAGATCAGTCTTGCCCTTCAAGGACTTCAGCTGAGCGCGCTGATCCGGTTCCCAACTCCTTGGAGGGGGACCCCGGGTAGCAACACTCTGCTTTTGGTGTTGTCTGTGTTTCGAGGAGCTTGTACTCGGTCCCTGCTGCCCTCGCCCGGCAGCAGGGGGAATTTGGGCCCGTCGAGGAAGAAACTGCTGCAAGGCTGCAGACTGTTTCTTTGCCTCTTGGAACCTGTCGGTGACGGAAGAAATAGCATCACCAAACAGGTTGGAAGGATTCAGTGGGGCATCTAGGAGAAACGCCTTATCTTTGTCCTTAATCTCAGTGAGATTAAGCCACAAGTGCCGCTCCGTAGCCACCAAGGAAGACATAGAACGGCCGACAGACTTAGCTGTCTCCTTAGTGGCACGGAGGGCGAGATCGGCAGTAAGGTGTAACTCCTGTATCAGATCAGCCCCAACCTCATCACTTTCCCCCAAATCCTTCAGCAGATCAGCCTGATATGTTTGCAAGATGGACATAGTATGCAAGCATGCTGCAGCCTGACCTGCTGCCGAGTACGCTTTGCCCACTAGCGCTGAAGTAGTCTTGAGCGGCTTAGTGGGCAACGTCGGGGCTTTAAGGGACGATGCCGCCTGCTGGGAGAGATGGCTCGCAAGCGTCTCTTCCGCTCTTGGCATCGCCCCATACCCGTGTTTCCTCATTCCTGCCACATTGCTATATATGGAGGTCTGAGGTGTGTAAACACAGGTAGATACCGGCTTCTTCCAGGATCTCGACACCTCAGTGTGGAGATCTGGAAAGAAGGGTAATGCCCGACGTGGAGGCTGAGCAGACCGAGATGGCAGAAAGCGTTCATCCAGTTTACTTTTCACGGTCTGCTCTTGCTTTTCGGCTGGCCAGTAGATGTTTAACTTAGCAACAGCACGAGAAAGCACCTCCATAAGCTCCTCGCTGGTGGGAGACTGAAGTGGTGGATCTTCAGACTCCCCCGTGGCCACGCTAACAACATCTAGCTCCTCAGAACTAGACGCCATTAACATGACCGTATCCACCGGAGCGGAAGAAACCGCAACGCGTGATAGATACCGGATAGATACACTTCCAGATGCAACAGGTGAGGGCAGAGATAAGGCTGGGCCCGTCTCTAACCCCTCTGTTACATCCATCTGCGAACCCCAAGACATAAGGCGCCGCCCTGACTCAGCAGAAGCGGGACCCGAGCCTTGAGGAACGCGAGCCGAGCCACCTTCCTCGGAGAGGGCTCGGCGGGAGCGCAGCGTACGCAGAGGCATCTGCTCACAATACACACAAGCAGCCCCCTCGAGAGCTGCCTGGGCATGCTGCACTCCCAAACAAACACACATTACATGTGTGTCCCCGTCGGGGATAAAACGCGGACAAGGGTGCACACACTTCCTGTAGAGAATTTCTGTGATGCAAAGTGTCTGACAGTTATTTTACCTCTGTGGCATTTCATATAGGATTTTAGCTTAAAAGCATGCACATTTGGAGAAATATTGATGGATTTTCATATGTTTGTCAATTTTCTATACAGAGGAGTAATATTCAGGATTTATTGTCATTACAATGAGTGCTGGATACTGTGTTTACAATTCATACTTGAAGCCGGAGGGCGCTCTGCCCCTTTTGTCCACAAATGCCTGAGCACTGAAGAAGAATAGGCAATACAGGAAATAACTGAACTAACAGAGGCCAGAGATCGCTAACTATGGCTATTCAAAACACTTTTCAAGACAATAAATACACGATTGAGACGATGAATGCATGTATTGACTGAATTTGCATCTGAATAGCGCTCGCTCCGTGGGCGTGGCCGCATTAGCGGATAATGACCTGAATCACGGATTTCTGACATGGCTTTCTTTTCATACAGATTACATAAACACAGAAGGTTTGTTTTCGATTTGACTTACATGATTTAAAACCTGACATTTCAATATTTTTTTTTTTAGACACAAGTCTAATTTTTTTTGTGATTAGTATTCACTAAGTTCATTTTCTGAGAACTATCAGATTGGACTTTGTTCAGAGGGAGACGAGAGATCACGCATCATGTTTGTTTTCTTTATTTTACAAAAAGCACAACATTTTTTTTTTACTCTGAGTGTACACAGATAAAAGAAAATATTCCACAGATTAAAATGGTGTATAACTCTTAATTGTATGTGCAACATTGACAGAGTATTTTGAGTCTCTTTCACACTGGTTAGAAAAAAAATGCGGTGATCACGCCGGCGTGACCACCGACCCCAGAGTGTTAAACCTACATGAAAAACTTAAAGCATTGTTTATTTCATTTGTTTGTTCTGTTGTATTTATTTGTGCTAGTACTCATTTGATTATTTATTACAGGGTTCCTATGCGGTTTGGAAAAGTATGGAAAAAAGAAATCAGAGTATGGAAAAATATTTGTGTTTCCAGACTATTGCCCCTCTTCAGTTTTCTAATTTATTATACCTGCAAACTAGTCACTTTGTGGCGAAATTAGCAGTTTTGAATCAAAATACATCATTTATGTGAATCGTTTACATCCGAAGAGTTATTTTTTCGGGGTGAGTGACTGTGTGACACAAGATTCTCATAAGAATTGCAAATGGGGTTACTATTTTTCCATAGACTGGAGTTAGTCACGATCTTTCTTGGTGCTCTGTGGCGTGACAGCTCGCTGTAGCGCTCGTGAACTAGCCATCTCTTTGACTTTACCAGTTACAACACAAAATGATTGAACATCTGAAGGTATGTTGAAAGATACAGTACAACTTACCAAAATCTGTCATGTCACATGCAGTCGATTAATCAGCGTTTCAACCGCAGAAAGGCGTCAATAAAACAGCTTGTAAAAATGTCACATTTTGCCTACCTCAGAAAAGCCTTACAATGTCCAATAACTCATCATTTAGCTACAAAAATGAACTTTGAGAGGAGCATTTTGCTAAATATATGCTCTATAGGCTATTACATATTCATTGTATTTGTACTTAACATGTGCTTCTATATTGAATACATAAATCTGTTTTATGACAGTCACCATTTAAATGTTTAGGCCTACATAAAAAGAGTAGAAAAATAATTGTCACTTTTATTATAACGTTATTATAAAAACTTCCTTATGTGTAAGTTAGCCTATATGTAAGTAACTTACGATCAATTTAACCTAATTTTATAATGACGTACCAGCTGTGGTTCCCTGTATTGTTTACAGCATTAGTTGAGAGATTTTTTTCTTTGAGGAAATTTGCCATGTACTGTACCTGATAGGCCCAAATTAATCAATACTGAATCAAAGGTAATCAAATCAAAATCAAATCGCAAGCTTCTGAATCAAAATCGCATTCGATTGTGAAATTTGTCAATGCTCAGCCCCGGTGCCAAAATGTTTTATTTTTTTATTTTTTACTTGAAGCAAATGTTTTTTCCATTTATTTTCTTTTCAGAGTGCACCAGAATGCTTCCTTTACATGTTAAAATCACAAAAATCTTCTCCTGGGGGAGGATACCCCCAGACCCCCTACAACTATCTACTTTCTACATGTCACCTTTTTCACCTCTCTTCACTTTGCAAATATGTTTATAGAGTTACGAATTTCTAAAATATTACAGAAACTGCTTGTGCTACTCATACTCGTAGGCTACTCTATAAAAATACTTTGATACATATAATGTTTCATATATTATATGTATATATGATATATGATAATATATGATACATATAATGTCGAGAACAGAGCAGATGGATAAATCACAGAAGGATCTCTATAAAGGAAATGTATCGAATTAATAGACAAATTAAATATTCACGCCTATGTAGCGAGTGGTATGGCCGGAAAGGGATACAAACTAAGTCATGCCAACTTGTTAAACGGAATATATTAGTACTTGTAGATTTTATCCCCAACAAAAGTTACACAGGTACGTGGTTTTTAAGAAGAGAAGGGCCTAGACATGAATACTAAATACAAAACTTTATTTCAACAATCAAACACTAATTTAAAAATCACTAAAAGACTGTAGGACCCGGACTACAAACATGAAGCAGTGACATTTCCTCTCTCAAAATCCATTAATCAGTTCATGTGAGTACAGTGGTTCAATATTAATATTATAAAGCGGCGAGAATATTTTTGGTGCGCCAAAAAACATAGAAAAGGAGACCGAGGCTCACCAATGGCAGAAATCGTTTGGAAGGAGGTCTGGAAATTTGAGTATGGAAAAGTATGGAATTTTGAAATGGAAAATGTGTAGGAACCCTGTTATTAGTATTTTATTACTTGCTGTTTATTTATCTAACAGTATTTAAAATTTAAGTGAGCTAATCTAGTAGCTTTTGGTGTCATAACCTTATTTATTAAAGTTACATGTATCAAAAACAAAGAAAACGATAACTTGGTTTATTTTATAGGCACATTTTCTTTTCTGTTGTGGGGCAAGTAAAAATTTTAACCACTGGCCCGACCGGGCCAATAGAAAAAATCCTTGGCGTTGAGCCCTGCAATAGTCTGTAGTGCAATCCGTGCCATTCAGCAAGAGCACTGCTCGACTTCACCGAAAGAGAGAGGTATGAGAGCAACACAGGTTTACCTTCAGTTTTGTTTTAAATTAATTTGTTTTGGCTTGTTTAGCTAACTTACATGGTTGTATAGGCCTATGGGTGACATAAATAAAAAGGGTCACACTAAAATAAAAAAAGTAAAAAAAAACAAAAAAAAAACGGTGTACCAACCACAACACAATGGGTTGCGATTAGATCGATGACTACAGTGCTTCGGATTTCAGGTTAGTATTTTGGTTTTGCCTCAATACTTTAATACAACGAAAATATATATGATACCATATTATTAATATAATAAACTTGCCTGACAATACTGTTAACATGGTTACACATATGTAGTTTTCCCAGTCAGACTTGACTTTCTGTGACTTGTTCGTTGGTGTTTGTTGTCGTTTGTTGGTGCGGTGTGAATTGGCGTTTATATATCAAAAGCTCGAGGAAAATTTGACTTCTCAGTTCATCACCCCTTTAAAAGCTAGCTAGCTCAAATATAAAAATAGATAGCAAATGTGGTTGTTAAAGGGTTAGTTCACCCAAAAATGAAAATGATGTAATTTATTACTCACCATCATGTCGTTCTACACCCGTAAGGCCTTCGTTCATCTTCGGAACACAAATTAAGATATTTTGATTAAATCCGATGGCTCAGTGTAGGCCTGCATTCACAGCAATGGTACTTCCTCTCTCAAGCTCCATAAAGGTACTAAAAACATATTTTAAAACAGTTCATGCGAATTAGTTCTACCTTAATATTATAAAGTGACGAGAATACTTTTTGTTTGCCAAAAAAACTAAATAACGACTTTGCAACAGTATAGTGATGGGCCGATTTCAAAACACTGCTTCAGAGCTTTACAGAGTGTAAATGGATTGATGTATTGACTCGTTTACATTTGTTTGGTCACCTAACTAACAACCAAAGACTACCAGAGGGTTAAATGCATGTGCCCCACCATGCTTTGTTTTAAAGCCAGCAGTTGACAGTTCTTGTGCCCACCACTACTGTTCGCAGCTATAATTTAAATATTGCTATTTTGTGGTGTCGAGCTTTAGTTACTTTTATTTACCATTAGGCATGGGCCGGTATGAGACTTTGACGGTATGATAACCTTAAGCAAAAATATCACGGTTTTACAGTATCATGGTATTGCTATTACAGCTCTAAAATGTATAGGTAAAAAAACTTTTTTCCCTTTTGAACACAATATATTTATTTCTAAGCAACATAGAATATTTAGAAAAGTAGTAAACAAATATAACAGAAATTGAATTATTTTCTGTAAAAAAAAAAATACGTTGCAGTCACTTAAGTGATTTAAGCATGTGATCAGCTAAAGAAGTTATTAATAGTTAATAAAATAAAAATATTTAGGGGTGTCCTCGACTACGGATTTACATAGTCGAATCTGATTGCCTAAATTCAAATGATAGTCTAATCATATATGTTGGGGTTGGGGGGGTGATTTGAGCTTGAAAAAACAGCAGTCCACTAGAGAGTACGCATGGACTTTGAAAGGGCCGCGTGCTGAACTGTGCACGAGATGGAGCGGGACATGGAAAATGAAGTAGGCCTAAGGCCTATAGCCTACCCGGGGGCGTGGCTTAAGACAACTTTTATTTTCTTTCACACAGCACAGAGAAACGTCTTTCTAATAAACCGACCAAACTGCCTGTCAAGTGATAGATGAAACTGACAATGATTTTATCTTTTTTTTAAACAAATGAAAGGCAATCTGGATAAACAGTCACAGCCACGATGTACAGAACACTCTCAAAGCTATAGAAGAAAATGAATAAAAACATTTTGGATCAATAAACCTTAAAATATACACTGTGTGCAGAATTATTAGGCAAGTTGATTTTCTGATCATATTTTTTTTCCAAGCGCATTTTACCAATTCCAATCCACATCAATCTTAATAACTACTATTAATATTGTTTTTAATCATTTATAAGTGATATATAATTGTTCATGAAGGCTGGAAATGAAAAATGCCCTATATTCAGGTGTGCAGAATTATTAGGCAGGTTTTCTTTTACAGATAAAATGAGCCAAAAAAGAGATTTAACTCAGACTGAAAAGTCAAAAATTATTAAATAGTCATGAGAAGGACGCAATACTAATGTAATACTAGAAATTGCAAAGTTAAAGCATGACCATTGGACAGTGAAATGCTCATTGGGTCAGCGGGGTCATACAAAAACAGCTGGAGAAGAAAAGACACGTTAACTGCAAAATAATTAAGAATTAAGGTGAAGAATTAAGTGTGAAACCATCAGGAACCCTTTAGTCTCCAGCGCCACCATTTCCCAGTACTGAAACCTACCTGGAGTCTTCAGAAGTGTGAGGTGTCAGGATCTCAGAGACTTAGGTTAGGTGAAGAATCCTAAAAAATGACCCGCTCTTAATAAGAATCCCAAGCTGAAGTGTTATAAAATACATGAAGACTGGGTTTTTATAGGCCTTAAAGACAGACAGCTTGAGAGTGACTCCTGAAGGACCAGCACCACATCCTCTTGTACCACTGTTTGAAGAATTTATCTTCCAGAATCTGGCAGTAAGTTTTGGAAGATCATTTAGTCCATCTCTGCAAGATGGACATTTCAGGATAAGAGATGGACTAAAAGTGAACTCCCACACCTTACTGCCAGATTCTGGAAGATAAATTCTTCAAACAGTGGTACAAGAGGATGTGGTGCTGGTCCTTCAGGAGTCACTCTCAAGCTGTCTGTCTATAAGGCCTATAAAAACCCAGTCTTCATGTACTTAAGAATCACAAGCTGAAGTGTTATAATTAAGAGCAGGTCGCTTTTTAGGATTCTTCACCTAACCTAAGTCTCTGAGATCCTGACACCTCACACTTCTGAAGACTCCAGGTAGGTTTCAGTACTGGGAAATGGTGGCGCTGGAGACTAAAGGGTTCCTGATGGTTTCACACTTAATTCTTCACCTTAATTCTTAATTATTTTGCAGTTAACGTGTCTTTTCTTCTCCAGCTGTTTTTGTATGACCCCGCTGACCCAATGAGCATTTCACTGTCCAATGGTCATGCTTTAACTTTGCAATTTCTAGTATTACATTAGTATTGCGTCCTTCTCATGAGTATTTAATAATTTTTGACTTTTCAGTCTGAGTTAAATCTCTTTTTTGGCTCATTTTATCTGTAAAAGAAAACCTGCCTAATAATTCTGCACACCTGAATATAGGGCATTTTTCATTTCCAGCCTTCATGAACAATTATATATCATTTATAAATGATTAAAAACAATATTAATAGTAGTTAAGATTGATGTGGATTGGAATTGGTAAAATGTGCTTGGAAAAAAAATATGATCAGAAAATCAACTTACCTAATAATTCTGCACACAGTGTATATAAAAATAACTGTAGAAAAGCCACACTGCAGATATACATTTCATATGTCTGCAAATCAAATTACATTGGCTAAACTGTCTGTGCAAGCAAGCTTTAACTCTACAGCGCAACATTGATGAACCAAAAAATTAAATTCATTTAATAAAAAATTATATATATTTTTTTTTATCAAACCTTAATTTACAGAATTTAATTAGAACAGAAATATGATCGAAGTGCAGGGGAACATATATTCAAAACACAAGCCACAAATAATTAAATTAGATAACCCAGAGTGATCAATAAATAAATTAAAATTAAAGAAATAACGAAAGTATAGCCAGAATTGTCAAGTTTGTCTTTTTAACTGCAGAGACAAGAGACAGAGGCAGTCTTTTTAGCTAAACATTCAAAAATCAAATTACATCCGTCTAAAATAGTTTGAAATCATTTGTAGCTACCCTACCTGATTGAGAGAAAAAAATCCAGTCTTTCACACGATCTGCCTGTGTCCATTTGAGTCTTTTCAAATAGCGCGCCATAGTCAGCTCGTTGGCCGGCAGAAGCGCGCCGCAGTGTTTGTCGTTGAGTTGTATAGGACATGAGCTGTTGGCAAATGTGAGCTTGCAAATTACGTTGTTGAAGATTTAATCCCTGCCGTAAAGATGCTCCTCTGCCGGTCACGGATCATGGAAGTGAAACTTAAATCGGTCACAGGGGTGGTTAGATTTATTCACGCACATTAAAAATATTTATTAAAAGCTTCTTTCTTTTCACATTTTTATTTATGGTATTAACATAATAGGCTGTATATTAACCTATTGGGAAAGAACCAGTATGTCTATGTAAAATCAGATATTGAGCGCCCCCATATCTCTTCTTTTAACATTTTTTTTGTTTTCTCCATATCACCTCTGCGACGATTCGACTGTGAGATTGGTAGTCGAATCAGGCTCCTCCTATCGAAGATTTGAATCGTCGACTATTCAGGGTGACCCCTAAAAATATAAAAAATTAATAGTTATATGATATAATAATTTATTTTTTTTATATTACAGAACAACCGTAAGATAACAATACTAATATTCATGGATGTCTTTATTTTTTGCTTTCAAACGTTAAATCATTGAGCTTTTATTTTGACAGAAAACCACAGGGAGATCCAGGAAGATGTTTTTCTTTGACAACAGATATATAAACTACACTTTCAGTATAGATGTTTGGTACACGTTGTGTTCCTAAATGCAAATGATAAGCGACTCAAACACACAGCACTTGCAGAGCAGCATTTTCTGTGAATCGAAGCTGAGCGGTTTTACTCTATGGAGCACGTCAGACTATATATTTCTATAATTAGATCACATCCTTCGCGATTTGATGATTGCATGCATTCCATGCATTGTCAAAATTAATAAGTTACCGGGCAACTGGTGAACAAGCATTTTAGCACTGATTTTACTCGCATTTGGCGCTTTGAACCCTGGCAATCATGCTAATAGTGTTCTGACTCCCGCAAATGGCGCAGCTCTGTCAGAACAGAAGCAATCCGTGAATGAAATAAAGGTATTAGAATACATAACATTTAGCAGTTTAACACTCTGAGGTCTGACGGTATCGCCGGCGATACCACCGTGGTTTTTTTCTTATCAGTGTGAAAGAGACTCAAAATACTCCGTCAATGTTGCACATACAATTAAGAGTTATACACCATTTTAATCTGTGGAATATCTTCTTTCATTTGTGTACACTCAGAGTAAAAACAGAATTTTGTGCTTTTTGTAAAATAAACTAACATGATGCGTGATTTCTCCTCTCCCTCTGAACGAACTCCAATCTGATAGTTCTCAGAAAATGAACTGTAACTTAGTGAATACTAATGACAAAAAAATTACACTTATGTCTAAAAAAACGTTAAGATGTCAGGTTTTAAATCATGTAAGTCAAATCGAAAACAAACCTTCTTTGTTTATGTAATCTGTATGAAAAGAGAGCCATGTCAGAAATCCGTGATTCAGCTCATTATCTGCTAATGCGGCCACGCCCACGGAGCGAGCGCTATTCAGACGCTAATTCAGTCAATACATGCATTTATTATCTCAATCGTGTATTTATTGTCTTGAAAAGTGTTTATCTGGATGTAAAAGTCATGGTTAGCGATCTCTAGAAGACATGCAGTTACTTCCTGTTTACTTGTCTTCTACAGATGAAGTTTAGATGAGTTTTTGTTTCTTTAGCGCCCTCCTGCTGCTGTATGTATTGGAAACTCCATTCATGGAATAGCCTCTTCTTCTTTTAGATGAATTTGTGGACTAAAATGCACAGAGCGCCCTCCGACTTCAAGGATGAATTGAAAACACCAGCGCTCATAGTAATGACAGTGAATATTAAATAAAAATAACTCCTCTGTATAGAAAATTGACATAAGCATATGAGAATCCAATATTTCTCCAAATGTGCATGCTTTTAAACTAAAAGCCTATATTCAGACTCTTTGCATCACAGAAATACATTATATTTTAAAGTATAATATAAAACCATTACTTTATATTGTAATAATATTTTTCTGTATGTTTCATATATCATAATGAGCTTGAGACATCACAGAAGGTTTTTTTTCACAGCCTACCTGACTGAAATGCCTCATTAATATGCAAGTCATTTCAGCTCATTACTATCCAATTCTTTTGTCTTCTCAGGTGAGAATGGCCCATTTTCAGTGGTGATTCACGCCTCCTTGCATACTGTGTTTCTTGGCAAAAAGTGTCTTACAAAAACTAAATCAATATATTGTTAAATATGAAGGAGTAGGCAGCATAATTTTTACATAATTTTGAAGCAAAAACTCTAGTCTACAACCTCCAATACCCTAAAGTCTTATGAACACAGATTTATTATACTTTTTTTGGCCTTATTTCAGTGACTTAAGTTTTTTGTTTTTTCAACAACCACGCATAAATGTTATTCCTTCAAAAACACAAACATGTACATACATGTTCCTCACATATTATTGTAGCCTAGTTTGTGCTGAATACAGTGTAATGACACTTTTTCCATTAATATGTTTATGAACAACTGAAAAAAGCACAAATGTCAGGGCATGTCAAAAGTTCTCCAGGCCCCAAATCAGCCTCAGACTCCAGAGGGTTAAGTAATTAAGGCCATTTTGTGATTGATTTTATTTTATTTATTTATTTTATTTTTTTCTCTCAATAATCAGACATCACCAGCCACCTCACTTCATCTTTTTTATAGGGGAAAAAGTTTCAGGGGTTCACCTCCTTCTGCCATCCTACACACACACACACACACACACACACACACACACACACACACACACACACACACACACACACACACACACACACACACACACACACACACACACACACACACACACACACACACACACACACACACACACACACACACACACACACACACACACACACACACAGGTGACTGACTGACTGACTGACTGACTGACTGCTCGCACCAACAGAGGGGGAGGGGTCGTGTTACTTACTACGCTGCACACAGCCTGGAGGATTCCTGCACTTTACGTCTTTGACGCAACATAAAAAAAACAGCTCATACAGCAGGATTGGTATCACAGAAAAATGTAGTGGTTTTGAAACCCCAACATTTTCAAACTGCGGTATACCTTGAAACCGGTAACCGGCCCATGCCTATTTACCATGTTTTCTCTTTACAGGCTCACTACATTAAGGCCGCAGTGTTCAGGGGCGCCGGACGCAGTGAAGAGGCTCTACAGGAGTATTTCTACTGTGTGGCTCTGAAATCTGACTGGATTGCTGTAAAACTAGAGGCTCAGAAGGTACATTATTCTTTGTGTATTTGCGTATGTTAGCCTTTGTGTGGTAGATCTCCTCACATGATTTCTGTGATGGTTTCTCCTCTGATTTGGATGTTAATTTTAAAGCTTAAACCTAGGGCTGCACAATTTAGGGAAAAAATCAAATTGTGGAAAAAAGACAAAACAATAACTACAGCATCTACAGTAAAGATTAACTTTAATATAAATATTAATCTAAATTTAAGAGCACTAATACACTGTAAAAAATTGCTAGCATGAGATAGCAAATTCATTGTTAGCGTGTTGCTACCATGTTTTAACACATTGCTAGCAATTCATAGCATTTTTTTTAACAAGTAGCATGTTTCTAGCATGAACACACTGCTGGCGTGTTAATATATGCTATACTTATAAATACTTGTTATTGTAATCGAGTGGTTTTTATTGGAAATTGTACTTTAAGTAGTTTAATAACTGTGTACATAAGTACATTTTAACATTTTTTCACTTTTACTCCTCTATTTTCCTTTTGTTTGTGTTCATTACATGCTTGTTTTAATTTTATTTTTATCTATCAACTGGTTGGCTAGGGAGAGAGTAATGAGTCTTATGAGTCCCGTCAAATCAAATCGTTCATAGAAAACTTTAACCACAGCACAGTAGATGGCACTAGCCGCTGTTAATCATGGCTGCTATGGAAGCACATCCATCAAGCTTCAATTCAATGAAGATACAATTTAATTCTCTAATTTGAAGAAACATGTTAAAGTAAATTTTGTATTTGTTTATTAGATGATCTGTATATCTACAGGGCCTAAAATTTGGCTCAAGGTTGTGGGTATTACATACAATGTTAATAACTCCTGCAAGTGCCATGTCCATAATACAGAAATTTCTACTCTTATATATTTACTTGAACATTATTTATTTACTTGAAAATTTGGAGGACCAAATGAAGGACCAAATTCAATATTCACTTTATTTTTTTATACAATTTTTTAAATTTCAGAATGTACAAAACAAGACAGGGAACATCCAACAACATAAGACACATCCACCAGTATGAACACACAATAAACAAAAATAAACGTGAGGAAAAAACAAAAAACACAAGAACAGAGCTCGAAATCGCAACCATTTTGGTCGCATATGCTCCTGAAATTGAATCTGTGTGACCTCAGAATTTATTTGGGAGCATTTGTGCAAATGATTGTTGTGGTGTAACCTTTTTTCTAGTGATGCACTGGTCGACCAACCATAAATTGGAAATGGCCGGTTTTTCGTTTAATGTTGGCTGATCTCTGTTCAGGACTTGCACACAAACTGCATTGCAATAATTTTCCGAAATGTCATTTGTGTGAAAATATTACGAAGTCTGTTAACAGGATGTTAAAGGGATAGTTCACCCAAAAATGAAAATTTGATGTTTATCTGCTTACCCCCAGTGCATCCAAGATGTAGGTGACATTTTTTCTTCAGTCGATCACAAATGATGATTTTTAACTGCAACCGCTGCCGTCTGTCATTCAAATAATGGCGGTTGATGGGAACTTCATCTATAAGAGTGAATAAACCTTGCTTAGACAAATCCAAATGAAACCTTGCGGCTCGTGACGACACATTAATGTCCTAAGACACGAAACGATCGGTTTGTGAGAGAAACCGAAAAGTATTTATATAATTTTTTTACCTCTAATACACCACTATGTCAACTCCGTTCAGGACTCCTTTAGTGATGTCTGATCGCGCTCTGTCAATGGCAGTGATGTCTGACACTCATTGAAGTATATGCGCGAGACATCACTGCCATTGACAGAGAGCGATCAGACATCACTAAAGGAGTCCTGAACGGAGTTGGACATAGTGGTGTATTAGAGGTAAAAAATTATATAAAAACTGTTCGGTTTCTCGCACAAACCGATCGTTTCGTGTCTTAGGACATTAATGTGTCGTCACGAGCCGCAGGGTTTCATTTGGATTTGTCTAAGCAAGGTTTATTCACTCTTATAGATGAAGTTCCCATCAACCGCCATTATTTGAATGACAGACGGCAGCGGTTGCAGTTAAAAATCATCATTTGTGATCGACTGAAGAAAAAATGTCACCTACATCTTGGATGCACTGGGGGTAAGCAGATAAACATAAAATTTTCATTTTTGGGTGAACTGTCCCTTTAAGCAATTAAACAAAGTTGACAACATCAGAGAAATGTACATTTAAATCACACTTAAAAACGATATCTTGTAAAACAATAGGAGGAATTGTCTCCCTTTCTACTGACATTTCTACTGACATCAAACCAAAATTTAGAAGTAACCTCACAGTATAGAATAGGTGATCAAGGGTTACAGGGAAAGAACAAAAGCCACAAGGATCCACCTCGTAATGAAATTATTTCTGTATAAAATCACTAATAGGATAAATTCTAAACATAATTGTATGAGTGTACTTAAAGTGTTAGTTCACCCAAAAATGAACATTAATTCACCCTCATGTAGCTCCAAAACCATAAGACCTTTGTTCATCTTCAGAACACAAATTAAGATATTTTTGATGAAAGAGCTCTCTGAGTCCTCCATAGACAACAATTTAATTAGCACTTTCAAGGCCTAGAAAGGTAGAAAAGACATCATTAAAATAGTCCACGTGACTACCAGGTGTGTAATGGTTCTCGGTAAAAAAATGTAACCATACCATTCTCCACACGTTCTCCACGCACTTGCACCCCAGTTCATGTCGTATCTGATGATGCATATGCATCTATAATATTGTTTGTTGAAAATAAATGAAACAGACCGACAGTTAGGCTAATGTATGTTTGTTTTTTTTTTTGTTGATGGATACGCATTCTGGCTTCCCCTAAACTTTGTTCAATGCGAGTGCCATATGGTCTATACAAGACCAGTGCCCGGTTGCATAAAGCACCTTAAGTTTAATTTTCCCTTAAGATCGCCCTTATGTTTCCCTTAAACTTAAGGGTGTTGCAGAAAATAACCGTTAAGTGTTCCTTAAGGGTTTCTTTAGGTGAAACGTCATAAACCCTAAGAATTTCCCTTAAGTATATATTTTTCACTTAAGTAATCCCTTAAAAAAACGTAAGTGTTGCATAAAGCCCCTTAACCGTCATTTCATTAAGTATAACGTAAGGTTCGTAAAACTTCATCTTAAGTGTTACACGGAGTGAGCAGGTTCAATCCAAGTCTTCTAACGAGACACGATCGACCGCTTTATATGATAAACAAATTGTACTTTAGCGGTTTATACACAAACATTGATGAAATCACATATGTAGCACATATCTTATATGGTCAACAGAAGCGCAAACGTGCGTGCATAACACGCAAAAACAAACCTCATTGGTTCTTGCGTGCACATTTGAGCTTCCGACACAGCCGTTTAAAAATATATTAAAAATATTTTTATTTGTTATCCAAAGATGAATGAAAGTCTTATGGGTTTGGAACGACATGAGGGTGTCAGCGTGAGTAAATGACGGCGGAAATCTCAATTTTGAGTAAACAATCAATTTGAGTTTCTTGTCTCTTTTATATTTGGTTTTCTTTTTTGTTTTCCGTATCCATGTTGTTTTCTGTGAAAACTTACCATGATATGTATTAACAAATAACGTGTCAATGGCAACAGTAGAATTTTTTTAACGGCAAAACCTGGGATGCTGTCGTTAAACTGTTCTCTTAGGTAAGGGAAACCGTTAAGTGTTTAAGAGATTATATGCAACACCCTTAAGTCATTCCCTTAGTTAAGGGGAAATCACGCCTTAAGTGCCATACTTAAGGGAAAAACTTAAGGTGCTTTATGCAACCAGGCACAGTCATTTACGCCATCATCACCCGGGTGCTGATAACATGTGAACACATGAGCCTTGGACTGCACATGTTGCTATCTGTGTTTAAACTAAACTCACGTAAGGGTTAACTATTTTAACATTCGAGCACAAGACGCCAAAGAGAACTCATGCGCGCTATGAGAGAATTTGTGCACTCATCCGAACATGCACGTGGAAACACATGTACAGCATGCAATTGAGTTCTCTTCAAGAGCAAGACTTGAAATGGACAAATTCACACAAAAATTAACGTGCCTGTCTTGGCGAGTATCCTAGCAAACATAGTAGGTTATGTCTTAAGTGAACTTAAACACTCGCGAAAGAATGCATGTGTTCAGTATCAGTGTACTGTATCCGTGCATTATGTCTTAAAGTCATAGCAGCCTAATATTCCTGCTGTCTGTATGTTTTTAATGTTAATCAAACAACAAAAAACAAGGAAATCACTAATTGCTCTTGATTGAATAGCCTTTGTAACATAATAATTAATAACTAGATAAAAAAGTTAGTCGAGACAAACTTTAAGTTGGCTTGAAAAAGCCGGTCCAGAAAGTTTGAAGTAGTTTTAAAAGTTTTCAGTTTGAGAGTTTGGGCCAAAGATGGAGATAGAGTCAGGGTACTTAAGGTAGTTGCTAGGATTTTACTATGCGGTTGCTAAGGTACTTAGGATGGTTGCTAGGCTGTTGCTATGTCGTTGCTAGGGTACACAGGGTGGTTGCTAAGGTGTTGCTATATGGTTTCTAGGGTATTAGCAGTGCCCAAGGAAGTCGACCGGAAGTTGATGTCGGCCACGTGCCGCCATCTTGTAGCAGAACTTCACTTGCGTTAGCATCCCATTGACTCCCATTCATTTTGGCATCACTTTGACAGCGAATAACTTTACATCTGAGGCGTTTAAAGACTCCGTTTGTCCATTATTTATTTCTAAACATACACGACAATGTATAAAGGGCTCCATTACCTTCTATGTTACATTATGGCCCCATAGAAACAGTTTTTGTAAAAGTAGGCTAACGATTGCGTCATAACCACTCGACTCTGTCGCACAGTAGAGAAATTACCGTACAGACAGGAGGAGAAGCTTGCAGGCAATGGTATGCATTAACTTAATATGGCGTACTGGCGTTACCTTTTAAAATACTATACAGACTAATTAATCAGAATACTTACTCCTGCTCACTCACGCCAAAGAACTCCCCGCTCAAGCTCGCCGTCTCTGCAAGATTAACGATGGCAGTTTGCACGCACAGCTACTAGAAGTATTACATCTGTCAGACAGGTTGCTGACATCATCAAGCTTAGTTTGAGTCTGCGCGTCAGAAACGGAATTGCTAAAAATTGCTAAAAATGGGCTTCACTTGTCTCAATTGAGTTCCAATGGGGTCGCTGTGTCCATTTCTTTTACTGTCTATGGTTATTAGCATGTTCTTAGCCCACTTTAGCACTTAGCTAATCACTATTAGCATGTAGCTATTCACTGCTAGCATGTGTAGCATGTTGGAAGCAACATCCTTAAAAACCATTAGAAAATTTAAAGTGAGAGTTAATTTCAAAACGTGGGATATTCTTAGGCTACTCTATGCATCAAAAATTAAAAGAAAGACACAAAGTCTTACTGCATGCTATTGTCATTAAACAGTCATTAGTCATATTGTCATTAAACAGTCATTAGTCATATATATATAATATATTTATACAACAGTTCTGTCTGGTTCTCGAATCTGATTGGCTGATAGCAATGCGATATTTCAGTGATAACAGCACTCCTACTGCCTTTTCACCATTTGTATCACTCCGCTTGAAGTGACTGTCATGGCGGCCGATCAAATCAACCATAATTTTTACAAATACTACTTCTTGTACCACAAACTGTAGTTTTAATAGTTTTTTAGGCGAGAATGTAGTTGTTTAGACCAGAAATATTTGACTCATATTTCATAACAGCGCCTACTTTACAATTTGTTTTGACGTTTTCGGAGATGCGAGCTCGAGTGCGTCAGCGGCTGTTCAGTGCTTCTGTAACCGCCGAGAACAGCTTCATCTCGGCCAGTGCCTCGGGGATTTGCCGTTGGCTCTTATAGTGGTTAAACACGAGACATAATTCAATTTGAGTACATAGAACGGGCAATCTTTAGTCTTATTAATCTATTATTTGTTCCAGAGCAAGTCGAATTGTGCTACATCAAATTTGATAATAATAAACGTTACGTTTCATCCTTAGGCTATATAGCACATTGACTACAACTAGACGGGACATATCAGACTCTTCTCCGCTTCAAATACGTAAAACATTAAACTTTGTAAACATGTTTTTCCAAACTGCGTGCGCACTTCATTCACGAGGTGAGGCGGATTAATGAGGCTTGATTGACAGTTTGAGGATCCAATGGAGTTAGGAGGTTTTGTCACAAGCTCTTTAAAATCCTTTTCATTCGTTAAATATTTGTAAAACCCACATACAAGCGTAAATGGTGACCTATTTTTTTTTTTTTAATAACTAGTGCTTTATGTTTGACTGAACTGTACAATTGTGCTTATGTTGTTCAATAAATATTATTTTATATAAATATGTCCATTAAGTAATATGGATTGAGTGAACATTACATTAATACGCCATTAGATGGCGGCAACACTTTACAGGAGAATTAGTCAGCGAGTCACAAGAGACTTTTAAATTGAAAGGAACTTTTGCAAAAGGAAGTTGTGTTAGCGCTGTGGTGTTATGGATGGAAAATTCCCAAAGCTGAAAAAAAGACAAATACAAAGATCGCTTTCCTCAGCGGACATTCAAACAGACTTGTGTAAAGGATGTAATATTATGGACATCGACTTGATGAATGAATGTAATGCACTATACCAGACACCGGTAATAGCCTACTCTCTCTTGCGCGCTCTCCCTCTCTCTCTCTAATACTGTAGAAAATTCAATGTGTTTCAATGAAGCGACTCAACGTTCCTTCGTTACTAGTTCTAAAGTGACATTTTAGAGTTAGTAACGGAGGCTTGGTCCAACTGTCAAATTGAGATTTGAATCCGTGGCGGAAGGAAGTAGTGCTGCACAAAAGAGGGTTTTAAAGACACTCCGTTGTTGCTCTTATTTATTTACACACTCGTGCCGTTGAACTGTTGTATAAACGCAATATCGCGCAATATCACGGCTACTCGTGTGATATTGCTCATATATATCTAATATAATAATATATTAGGAGCACACACATACAGATTATAATGTAATATTTTCATTCTGGTTTGCTCTTAGCAAAAAAAAAAAGTTCCATATGCTGAGCGAAATGAGAACGGTCCAGCATTAAGACCGCATTAAGAGCAATAATTCTTATTAACTGCTATTCTTGATTTTTTTTTTTTTTAATTGTTCTTGATTATTATTATTTATTTATTTATTTATTTATTTTTTGGCTATTATATATGCTATGTAATATTTAGTGGTTTTGATATCGCAGACTAAAATACCGGCAGGAATAAATATTCAGGCAAATTTACTCATTAAAACCAAAGGTGTTCATCTGTGATTGTACATCAAGAGCAAGGACACGTTGTGTGCATTTTGTTTCGTGCTTTTATCAGAATGAAACGCTCGATTGTCTGTGTGAAAACTGCGCGTGTGCACGAGCGCCAAGAGAACTGATAACAGCAGCAACACAGGCCATGATTTCAGAAACAACACGTTCCAGCGGATAGATCGCCTCTTATTCAACACAGACCTAAGAATTTATCGAATTGAGATATTTCTTTCTTTTTAGGTTCGCTGAGTTTAAGTTCATTTTTGAGACGTTTCAGATTTCAGACAGCTGAAAGCGCACCCTGTTTATTTTATTTTATTATTCAAAATTACAAGGTTTTGTTGTTATTGTGAGCGTACACAAATAAAAGTAGACCATTTGTAGTCTTGCATCAATCTGTAGGCTATCGCCAAAAATGACGGAAGGCCTGTTTTTGTTTCAGCTGTCATGAGGAAAAAATCCATCAGAACGCACAGGCGCTTTCGTCGACCAGAGGGATAAAAATGTAGCCAATTTAGTTTCATATTTATATTTAAATATTGGGCTATTGCCTATTATTTTTAAATAAATAAATTTCACCTATGTTCATTATGAAAAGGGAATAGCATGACGGATGCGCAATGTCGGGAGACAAATGCAGCGGGTCAGACATAAGTTTGACCACTTCATTAAGTTTTGTTTTATAGTAAGTCTTTTTTTAAAGTGAATTTCGTTTTGTAGTAATTGTATCTTAATTTCAATCAATGTTTCATCAACCAATTGCCTATATTTAATAAATAGGAAGAAAACCAAACATAGGGTGTGGAATGGAAACAAAACCATGTTTCCGCGGCCTTTGAATAAGGCTGAAGCAATATACGTCTTTCTGTTTTAATCAAATTTATTTATTACTTTATTACATGTCTTTATTACTTAAATAATTGATAAGATGTTTTTGGTCGACCAATATATTTTAGCTGGTCTACTTAGACACACATTTGCGTAGTGGCTTATTGTGCAAACTTTTTTTTCCTACCACACGCCAAACTCATAATATTTCTTGCAGATTTAAAAAAAAAAAAAAAAAAAAAAAAACACACACACATTCCGACTTTTAAAAAATCCCTCCTCACTCCAGGTCAAAACTTCGCACATACTTTGATCGGCAACAGCAGGCGCTGACAAACGCGCGGGGGGAGGGTTGATCCCATTCGGAACTTCTGGAGTAGAGCGTGAAACACTACAAAACACTGCAAATCTCCATAATACAAACAAATAAAGAAGCTTACTGCAAATACTCATAACAGAGTCTAACAATTATTTCGTCAGCTTATTTCATATGATCAGATCAGGATGTTAAAATTAACAAAAAGCACTAAGATTGCAAATAGGTCTGTCGCGCATAGCATACGCTAATATTTTGAGTCTCCCGCCCTCTGGATTAATGGCTTTGGTGACAAACATTTTAAACAAAGCGCCCTTCCCCCATCTCAAACTTGTCAAGCACTGTTAGCTTGGGTGAGTGCTTTTTATACACACAAGATAATGTAAAAATTATACATTGATATATAAATGGAACAAAATCTGTTTTTGTTTTTGTTTGTTTTTCTTTAACATTTTTATTTTATTTCTTTGTCTTTAAGGAACATTGGATGGCAGTAAAGATTCTGTACAGTTATTGTTCTAATAATACGGAGCCATAATTGTATCATACATAATCATAATCATACATATCTTGGTCAATTATTTCGAGCTGCTTTACAGCTTAACCACAGTTTGCAACATCATCAGTTATTGAAATGAACTGAATCAACACAGATCTGCTGATATAAATAAATAGGCCTAAATAAATAGCAAAAAACAAGATTGGGTTTGTACGGTTCGTCTGAACTATAATTTAATGATTTATGTTATGAGAAGTACAATGTACAGATGCCTATATGTTTTGCATAAAGTAAGAATATTTAATAAAGAATCTTAAACTTCCAATGTTAAACATGTTCTCGTAATTTTGCTCTTAACTGCAGTCAAAATACAAATAGGCCTATAAAATATTCATATGCATTGTGTAGCCCATAGTGGAGAGTCGGATTAGGCGCAAACTCTTTAGCAGAAACTTTTTATCTTAATAGCCTAGCACTTGTTGAATAACAAAATGTTGATTATTGGGATAACATTTTTTTTTTTCGTAATTGTGTAGCTTATGGCATGACATTTATTTTTGTATGTCTGTACGTGACATTTATTTTTGTAATGTTTATGAGCGTGTGATAATGGATACAAACTGCACAATTGCAGTTTATCAGATTGTTACTTAGCTATAATTGCACAATATAGTTGAAACATTAACACATTAAAATCGTCTGATAAATCATACAGTAGTTAACATGAACCCATTGTAAGCAATGTATTACCATTACATCATGGGCATACGGGACACCCCCGCAGCCCACCCTATGATGGGCCCCGTCGCAGATTATTTACTATTTAGCCTTTGAGTTTAGTTCTAAAAAAAAAAAAAAAAAAAAAGCAATTGACCTAAAGATAAAAATAAAGCATCCAACTGAAGCCCAAAAACGCAAGCAGAATACCATAGAAACTAGTGCTAAATTACCACAAAAGGGGGAAAAATTCACTGTTGTTTCCATCGCCGTTTGTTAGGTAGCCAAGACAACAGCAAGCTTTGATGCGCTGTGCTACTGTGTTACTGTTAGTGGTCGTGTGGTGAGACAAATAAATATGTTCTGTCTTTGCTAAGATATTATTATTATATATTGCCCAAACATAAATAGCATAGCCAATAAGTCTAGAGTTAGGCTATTTCTTTATTCTTTTACTGTAAATACATGAATTTAGTTTAGGCCTATATCATTTGATGCACCGATCGAAATTACTGAAAATTTGCGGCCAAAACAGCAATTTACGCGCTTGTCTAGAAGGGAACCTTATATAACCTAGCCTATGCGCAAATTTGTCTCTAACTTAGAATTTAGAGCAGCTAAAATATATTGTTAGACCAAAACAGGGCTAATATTCAAATAATTGTGAACTAGGTGTTAAATCATGCAGTTTTGGCTAATAAATCATGGTCAAAAACACTTGAACAAAAAACTTTTTTCTTTATTTCACGTTGTAGGCTATGACATTTTGTAGATGGCTTCCGACCAGGATGAAAAGGATCACATTTATCTTCAAGCGTAGATCTGTAAATAAATAAAGGAACGTTAACCGCTGTTGACATTGAGATTTTTCTTACACTGCCTTTATAATTTCCTGATAATTTCTCCATTCCCTGTCAATATACCGGCCGTTACCCATACCATTATTTAATGGAGTAGACACATTATTAAAGTTCGTGGATAAAAGCTACTTCATATGTATTCACTTGCCACATACCGAATTATTTCCAATTCCCCAAAAAAGTTGTTGAAATATTTTGTCCCGTTGCTTTTATGGACTCTATATGGGCTTCTCTCTTGACGTCTCCCCGATTGCCTGCGAGCTTCTCCTCCTGTCTGTACGGTAATTTCTCTACTGTGCGACAGAGAGTCGAGAGGTTATGATGCAATCGTTAGCCTATTTTTACAAAAACTGTTTCTACGGAGCCATAATGTAACAGAAGGTAATGGAGCCCTTTATACATTGCTGTTTATCTTTAGAAATAATGGACAAATGGAGTCTTTAAACGCCTCAGATGTAAAGTTATTCGCTGTCAAAGTGACGCCAAAATGAATGGGAGTCAATGGGATGCTAACGCAAGTTAAGTTCTGCTACAAGATGGCGGCACGCGGCCGACTTCAACTTCCGGTCGACTTCCTTGCCGCTTGGTTGGAAGTCCAGATTGCTAGCATGAGTCAAAAGAGCCAACCGCCATGTCTCTATGTTGGTCTGATGCAGAGATATAGATCTTGCAAAACGGTTGCTAGGGTACTCTGTTGTTTGCTAGGGAGTGGCTTGGCAGCTACCAATGATGATACTCCAAAGGCTGCTTGACAATATAAACCAACCCCCATGTCTGTACAATGTTCTGATGCATAGATATAGGTCTAGCAAAATGGTTGCTAGGGTAGTTGTTTGGTTGCTAGGGAGTGGCTTGGCAGCTACCAATGATGATACTCCAAAGACTGCTTGCCGGTATGAATGATATAAACCAACCCCCATGCCTCTATGATATTCAGATTTGAAGATATCTCTCTATGCTTTGGGTTGCTAGGGTATTGCTATGAGGTTGCTATAGACCTTATGTAGCCCCGCCCCTTTTCAGCGCCGCGCTCGTTGTCTTTTGACTTCTGGCTTGTATTTCCAAAGCGATCTTGTATTTATGAATGAACTGCTCATTTTAAAATCTTCCCGGTCTACTGACATTTAAGGCATCTGCTTTAAACATAACATTGCTAGATAGATAGATAGATAGTTGTCACAGATGGTTACTATGGAGTTTTTATAGAGTTATTAGCATGTTATTAGCCTACTTTAGCACTTAGCTAATCAATATTAGCATGTAGCTATTCACTGCTAGCATGTGTAGCATGTTGGAAGTACAGATTGCTAGTATGAGTCAAAAGAGCCAATCGTTATGTCTCTACGATGTTCTGATGCAGAGATATAGATCTTGCAAAACGGTTGCTAGGGTACAGTTTGGTTGCTAGGGAGTGACTTGGCAGCTACCAATGACAATACTCCAAAGGATTCTTGACAATATAAATCAAACCCCTTGTCTGTACAATGTTCTGATGCAGAGATATAGATCTTGCAAAACGGTTGCTAGGGTACTCTGGTTGATAGGGAGTGGCATGGCAGCTGCCAATGATGATACACCAAAGGGTGCTTGACAATATAAACCAACCCCCATGTCTGTACAATGTTCTGATGCATAGATATAGGTCTAGCAAAATGATTGCTAGGGTACTCTGTTTGGTTGATAGGGAGTGGCCAATGATGATACTCCAAAGGCTGTTTGACAATATAAACCAACCCCCATGTCTGTACGATGTTCTGATGCAGAGATATAGATCTTGCAAAACGGTTGCTAGGGTACTTGTTTGGTTGCTAGGGAGTGGCTTGGCAGCTACCAATGATGATACTCCAAAGACTGCTTGCCGGTATGAATGATATAAACCAACCCCCATGCCTCTATGATATTCAGATTTGAAGATATCTCTCTATGCTTTGGGTTGCTAGGGTATTGCTATGAGGTTGCTATAGACCTTATGTAGCCCCGCCCCTTTTCAGCGCTGCGCTCGTTGTCTTTTGACTTCTGGCTTGTATTTCCAAAGCGATCTTGTATTTATGAATGAACTGCTCATTTTAAAATCTTCCCGGTCTACTGACATTTAAGGCATCTGCTTTAAATATAACATTGCTCGTGATAACTTTCATTGACTCTACAACAGGTAAATCCACTTCACCAATTAATTATTCTTATTATTTCCATAGAAATATACAAGGCTACCGCAAAACCGGAAGTTCACAGACAATATTCTAAAGATGGTGGCGCGCTTGTTTCTCTGGAAAATAAGGTCTATAGGGCTGGGGGATATATCGCATGTGATTGTCACGCGCATTTTGTCAGTAAAGCCGGTTCCCTGATTACCGCTAAATCGCAATCACCTGCTTTCAAATGGAGCGGCATTTAATAGACAGAGCCGTAGATCACTGACAAGCCACGCAATATCGAAGGCAATACATCAGCGATATGAACGCGATATTGATAGATCGATAGATCGCGTTAGATAGATATAGTTTGATAGATAGATAGATTTAGTTTGATAGGTAGATTTAGTTTAGATAGATAGATAGATAGATACATAGATACATAGATACATAGATAGATAGATTTAGTTTGATAGCTAGATAGAGTTTCAATAGATTAGATATAGTACATAGCATGGCAGTTTAATTGAGTCTAATTGAGTTTTGAGTCTAATGGGCTTCCGTAGTCTTGGCTCATTTGAACAGTTCATCAATGAAAGTCAGTGGGATTTTTCAGAGTTTTGATCATCATTTTTAGGAAAACCGTTAGTCGGATCAGTTAGAAAAGATATAGCAACTAACTTCAGAACAGTCTGAAGGTCTGACCCGAGTTCGGAGTTTGTAGAGTTAAAGCTCTAGGAGGAGTTAGAATTGATAATTTAGGGTCAGAAGAATAATAATAATAGAGTGCCCCAGGGATGACGCGTTTTTGTAGGCAAAACCCGGAAGCCAGTTAGCATTTTTAGGAGTTCCGGTTCCAACGGCGTCAAGTCTATTGTTTTTTTTAATGGGTTTTTGCTAAATCGCCTGAAATAAGGTCTGTGGTTAACAAAGCCTCTAACTACTTTCATGTTTTGATCTATGACATAAAACACACCAGGTATAACCCACTTGTGATTTTTTTAAAAAAATTTTTATAACTTTTACTGTGTCTTAAAATCGGTGGTTGCTAACAAACTGCTAAAAGGGGCTACTTCCTTTGGCGGGGACTTTAGACGTCATCATTAAAAACGGGACATTTGGACAGCATTTCTCATGTAAAAGTAGAAAAGTATTCATAACAGCACAGATCATAATCAGCGAGCATGTTTTTAAATAACGTTGTTTTTTTAAATACAGTTTGAGGAAGTTTGGTGGTGACGACGTTGATCCGCAACCATGATGTGCTGTAGTCCGTTTATAGCCTACTGTTAGCCTTTTATATCTGACGACTTTATTTAGGCTTCAAAATCTATAAATGTTGTGTTAACTTGTAAAGATTATCTTGATAGACAAAACGTGTAAGTGTCATAACCCTTTGTTAAACACAGAGCTTATTTTCTGCGATTTTTCCAAAAGTCTATTGGAAAAATGCATAGGCTTTCGATCGTGGGAACCCATGCACCGCTAACTTCCGGGTTGGCCTACAAAAACGCGTCATCCGTGGGGCATTCTATAAGTTTAAATAGCATTACAGTAAATTGACTTTTTCAAGCCAACTTAATAAGTTTAAATAGCATTACAGTAAGTTGGCTTTTTCAAGCCAACTTAATGATTAATCTTTATTTAATTTATGCAGTGAAGATTATATGCAATGTTTTTTTGGCATTTGATTAGCTTCTTTATTCAATTTCTGTACCTGAAAACTACTGATATCTGAAAGATCTAAAAAGCACTTTATTTCATTTGTATCTTTGCTCTACTATGTTTGTGACCTGTGCTGGGAAAATGAGTTGCAATGAGCAAATTTTCAAAAACAAGTTGTTGTTATTTTCACAATACCTTAAAATCGCTGTTAATAACACCTCATTTGGCACACACCATGTCAAAACCAAATATGTATAGGAAAATAAACTTTTTTTCAATATTTTACTTCAACATTTGGAATGTAATTCTGCTTATGTGTGTATATCAGGATCGATGTGAATTTTCACAAAGTTTGAATGCTGCACTTTAAAACTATACTGAACTTGGACTAATGAGGAAGTTGCTGAGGGGAAGCATGAGTGGTAAAGCAAGCAGAGAAAAATGGCATTTTTCATGGACAAAGGAAAGGTACTCCTCTCAGAAAACATACAATTAAAGATACTTTTAGATGTTTAATTGCTATTTGTAGCATTTAAATTGCTAGTTGAGGGCTTAATGAACTCATTTTTGTGAAAACCTCATTCGACCAAAATGTACATTTTTGACTTGTTTTACCTGTAGTTTGTAATTGGCTCTTGCGCATTCTGACTCATTTTGACAGCATGGATTTATCTGTTCTGTTGGTTGTAGTTTGATTATTAGGGCCCGAGCACTGGTGTGCGAGGACCCTATTGTAATTGCTCGGCCAATTCTTCTTCTTGAAAATTAATCACATTTTTGAGGGCCTAAACATGCTCAAACTCATGAAACTTTGCACACGCAGCAGAAGTGGTGAAAATTTACGTCTGATATGGGTTTTAGAATTAGGTGTGGCAAAATGGCTCAATAGCGCCACCTACAAAATTTAAATTAAGCGCCCTTCGCGCTATGTTTCATGTACAGGTATGAAATTCGGTAGACAGATGTAACATGCCAATACCTACAAATAAGCCCCCAGGTGCAAAATCTGTAAACTCAGCAGGAAGTGAGATATTTTGAATTTTCTCTGCAAAATCTGTGCAATCTTTGCCATTTCCAGATGTTGTACTTTAACACACACCTCCTAGAGCTTTAATTAGATCAATATCACATTTGGTCAGTCTAATCTAAAGGCCTTTGCGACGTTAAATTGCGAAGATCTAGAGTTTTCACTTAACCCTCTGGAGTCTGAGGCTGATTTGGGGCCCTGGAGAAGTTTTGACCTGACATTTGTGCTTTTTTTTTTTTCAGTTGTTCATAAACATATTAATGGAAAAAGTGTCATTACACTGTATTCAGCACAAACTAGGCTACCATAATATGTGAGAAACATGTATGTACATGTTTGTATTTTTGAAGGAATAACGTTTATGCATGGTTATTGTAAAAACTAAAAACTTGAGTCACTGAAATAAGGCCAAAAAAAAATTGTGTTCACAAGATTTCTGGGTATTGGAGATTGTAGACTACAGTTTTTGCTTCAAAATGATGTAAAAAAATATCCTGCCTACTTGAACAATTTTCAATATTTATTGTCATCACTATGAGCGCTGGATACTGTGTTCATAAACATTCAATTTTCAATTCATACTTGCAGCCGGAGGGCGCTCTGTGCACCTTTAGTCAACAAATGCCTCCTAAAGAAGAACAGGCCATGTGACAATCCAGGAACTAACAGAGGCTTCCAGAGATATCTAACTATGGCAATGCAAAACATTTTTGAAGGCAATAAATACACAATTAAGACGATGTATACATGTATTGCCTCAGAATTTGCGTCTGAATAGCGCTCCCTCCGTGGGCGTGGCCGCATTAGCGGATAATGAGCTGAATCACGGACTTTTGACATGGCTCTGTTTTCATACAGATTACATAAACAGAGAATATTTGTTTTTGATTTGACTTGACATGATTTAAAACCTGACATTTCAACGTTTTTTAGACATAAGTCTCATTTTTGTGTCAGTATTCACTAAGTTAGTTCATTTTCTGAGAACTATCCAATTGGACTTCGTTCAGAGGGAGACGACAGATCATACATCATGTTAGTTTTCTTTATTTTGCAAAAAGCACAACATTTTGTTTTTACTCTGAGTGTAAACAAATAAAAGAAGATATTCTATAGTTTCAATTGATATATTACTTATGTCTCTGACAAAAAATGGAGTATTTTAAGTGATGTGAAAAAAATCCTGCAAAACTTGCTGGCGCATTTCCCGACTCCAGAGAGTTAAGGGCATGTCCATGGCTGCCTGACAAAATTCGATGTTTCACCATGAAACAGGAAGTTGTTGCAACTCGGGCACACAATGTCCGATCTGTCCCAAATTTCATGTTTTAATAGTCCTGTCCTGAGGACATCTATATGCCATTATTCAGTTAGTCATAGCGCCACCTGCTGCCAACAGGAAATGGCATGCTTTACACTGTAATACACTCCCAGAAACACATTTCAATATGCCACGAAGTGCCAAACATACTGGAAACACGTTAAATCATGCAACACCTGGTTAAATGCTAATGTATGCGATACATACAATGTCTGATCTGCTCCAAACTTCGCATGTTTGATAATAGTCCTGGCCTGAAGACATCTACATGGCAATATTCAGTTAGTCAAAGCGCCACCTGCTGACAGCAGGAAGTGTGGCACTTTGAAATGACTTTGCCATATTTCCCTTGTAATTACTCGCTTACATGCATGTCGCCCACTGTTCACTGTTTTCCTGATGCCAACGGGTGGCGGTGAGCCCGGGTGCGAGGGCCCTTTCATCGCTGCTTGCAGCTTTAATTTGTTCTTATTTTCTTTATTTTTATGAGACAATAGTCCTTTTTTCCCTGAGCATAGCACATAACGAACCGTACCAAAAACATGGTAAAAAACCAAACCGTGAATAATTTGAACTGGTGCATCCCTAGAGACTACAGTGGTTCAACCTTTTTTTTTTTTTTTTTTTTTTACTTTTATTTGTATTTATTTTAATTACAAAGATAACAATGAAAAAAACAAAAAGCAATATTAACAGAGAGGGAGGAAAGAAAATTATACATATATGAACAGCAAATGTATGTTTCACAACTGTATACATACATATCTGTGCTTATTCCTAGATATCAATGATCATATATGTACATGCACGCCCACATACATATAAATACATACACCCATATAGATATATATAAATACATATATACACGTACACCCCCCCCAAAAAAAAAAAAAAAACAAAGCCAAACAGGTGGGGTTAACTATTCCATTAACAATTACTGTATACTTAGCTGAGGATATCTTTACGTTCTTTATATTTCAACCACTTTTCCCAGTCACACTTGAAAGCACTTTTTTTCATCTTTAAAATATATGTAAGTTCTTCCATAACCCGGATTTCTTCAATAATTCCAAACCATTGTTTACAATTCAAAGTAGAATCTTTAAGCCAATTCCTAGTTAGTTTTTTTACAAGCCACAAGGAGAATCTTACATAAGTATCTATCACTTTTAGCTACTATGCCTTTAATATTTCCCATCAATAAAAACAAAGAGGTTCTAGGAATTTTATATCCTAACACTTCAGTCATAACCACCTGCACATCATCCCAAAAAGACTTAATTTTCTCACAACTCCAAAAGATGTGTGTATGATCCGCTTCTAACTGTCCACACTGTCTCCAGCAAGTCTGCTGCCTGGAGACTTGCTTGCTTTTGATCTTAGGTGTTATGAAGAAGCGGATAAGGCACTTCCAGCAAAACTCTCTCCATATTTGTGAACTGGTAGTAGTTTGGTGTATTAACCACATCTCATACCAATCCGTTTCTGGTATTTCAGTTTTTAATTCTTTGTCCCACTTAAATTTTATATATAATGTGGAGGAGGGACTGCAACTCATCAACACCTCATACAGAGAAGAAATTATTCTTGGTAATACATGGTCATAGGCATCAATCATCATTTTAATAAGGGAATGAATATCGTTTGCTCCAATTCTCCTTTTTTTATTGTAGTAATCCCTTAACTGTAAATATCTAAATAAGTCCTTATTTCTTAGTCCAAATTTTTCCTTTAAATCCTGGAAGCTTCTAATTTCACCATCTGCAATTACACAGAATAATGCTGTTATTCCCTTCTCCTTCCACTGCTGAAATATTGGATCTTTCTTTCCTGGTTTAAATTCCTCATCATAAGTAATCCACCTAAGTATTCCAATTTCTTTCTCCAACTTGAGATGTTTAACAATAGAATGCCAAACCTTCAATGAGAATGTCATTATTGGGTCCAGTTTGTCTTCACTATAGCTATGAAATTCACTCTCCCCTATCAATGACTGAACTTGAATATCTTGTATATTTATTTCTATGTCTTTCCATTTAGCTATGTAGCTGGAAGTGCACCAATAAAAGATGTGACGTAACTGTGCTGCACAGAAATAATTTTTTAGATTTGGAAGAGCCATACCACCTTTTTCTTTAGGTAATTGGAGTGTTGAGTAACGCACTCGAGGTCTTTTACCCCCCCATATGTACCTGGATATTACTTTGTCCCATTCAAAGAATTGCTTTGGTGGGATTTCCACTGGGAGGGACTGAAACAAATAAAGTAAGCGCGGTAGGATATTCATTTTTATTCCTCTTATCCTATCACTAAAGCTAGTGGGGTACGTGGACCACCTCTCAATGTCACTCTTTATATTATTAGTAATTGGATCGTAATTTGCCCTATATAATTTTGTTAAATCTTTAGTTATATTTACACCTAGGTATTTTAGGCATTTTGCATCCCAATTAATTTCAAAGTTTTGTTTGAGTTCCGTGTTTGGTTTACAATTTAACATAAGTATTTGGGTTTTTGTTACGTTCAATTTATATCCGGCACATTCATTAAATTGCTCTAATACTTGCATAAGATTTGTGAAATTTTTTTGGGGTTCAGCTAAATAAATCATAACGTCATCTGCAAAAAGACTAATTTTGTGTTCCATACCGTTAATTTCAACCCCTGGAATCAACGAGTGCTGTCTGATTAATTGAGCCAATGGTTCAATGTAAATGGCGAAAAGAGAGGGACTAAGACAGCAACCCTGTCTAGTTCCTCTTTCCAGGAGGAAACTTTCTGATAGAGACCCATTTATTCTTACTCTAGCTGTTGGATTTTGATATAATGACTTGATACACTGGACAGATTTGTTATTAAATCCCAACTTTTCTAGTGATAGGTAAAGGAAATCCCAGTTAACTCTGTCGAAAGCCTTCTCGGCGTCAAGACTGATTAGAGCGACAGATAGTTTATTTCTATGAATCTTATCTATTATATGAAGAGTTCTTCTTATATTATCATATGTTTGTCGACCTTTAACAAAACCAGTTTGGTCCTCATCTATCAGGTCTGATAAAAATAATTGTATTCTAGATGCTAGAATGGAACTATAGATTTTATAGTCTGTGTTAAGGAGTGATATGGGTCTATAATTTTGACAGTATTCCCTATCTTTTTTCTCCTTAGGGATTACAGAAATTATAGCCTCTTTCCATGATGGAGGAGTTTTTCCTTCTTTTATGACCCAATTGAAGGTGTCCCTTAATAATGGCATCAGTTCTTTATAGAAGGTTCTATACCACTCTGAAGGGAATCCATCACTCCCTGGTGATTTGCCTGATTTAAATTTATGCATAACTTGTTGTAATTCTTCAGTGGTTATTTCTGCAGTTAGACTTTTATTTTGTAAATTACCAATAGATGGCATATCTAATGTATTAAGGAACTCTTGTACTTTTGTTCTATTCATATCAGAGGTCTGTTTGTATAGCTCTTCATAGTATTTCTTAAAAATATTTCCTATATCTTTTGGATCATGTTTTATTTGATTTGTTTTAGGATCACATATTTTAGTGATTAAATTATCAGTTTGTTGCTTTCGCATTCGCCTTGCTAATAATTTAAGCGCTCTTGGTCCTGATTCATAGTAAGTTTGTTTAAGAAATCTAGCCTTTTTCTCAATTTCTAACTGTAATAAGTTGTTAATTTCCTTTCTTATTTCTCCCATTTGAGACATCACCTCTTTATTTGCATTATATTTATGTTTATGCTCCAATTGCTTTAGTTCTGAAATAAGTTTTTCATAATGAGCTTTCTTTTCTTTTTTTAAAGTGCTTGTAATTGCTATTAATTTTCCTCGAATCACTGCCTTAAGTGCATCCCATAGTATAGAGGGGTCCACCTCACCATTGTTATTTTCGTCCAAATATCTTTTTATTTCTATTCGAATTTGCTCAACTATTGATTCATTGTTTAATATTCCTAGATTTAATCTCCACAGCGTGTTTCTTTTCTCCCCACCCAGTGAAATCTTCACATAAATAGCGCTATGGTCTGATACGTCAGCAACCCCAATTCGACAATTCTGTATCAGGTGTCTATTTTCTTCTTGTAAGAGAAAATAATCTATTCTAGAATAAACAGAATGTGTGGCAGAGTAGTGACTATAATCTTTTTCTAATGGGTGTAGTTCCCTCCAGACATCTATTAGGCCCATTTCTATACATATGTGATTCATGAGTTTGGTTATATGATTTTTGTTTCTTTTATGGCTTGTTGTGTCCAAGTCATGGTTTAGCACTATGTTTAGGTCCCCTCCACATATACATACCCCCTCCATTTCCTTTGCCACAATATCAAATAATGCTTTGAAATACTGTTTATTGCTTTCTGGTGGGGCATAAACATTTACCAAGGTTACCACATTACTATTTATTGTTCCTTTAACAATAACATATCTTCCTTCCTTATCCTTTACTTCTTTACAACACTCAAAATTAACACCTTTTGGAATTAAGATAATGACCCCCCTCTTACGACTGGTTGAACATGAACTATAAAAGATGTTTTTAAAACCAAATTTTTTAAGTTTTTCATGTTCCTCATTTGATAAGTGAGTTTCTTGTAAGAAGAAAATGTTTTTTTTCCTTTTTCAGCTTAGCTATCACTTTAGCCCTTTTGACTGGGTTCCCCAATCCATTTACATTCAAGGACATTATCTCAATGTCTCTCTCCTGCATACAACTCTCACTACAGTAATCTTCGTATAATGATAACCCCACTGGCTAACATTTAAACAAGTATAAACAACTAAACAACTTTTACATGAACCAGAACATATTAAGTGAACTAAAATGGTATCAACTGACCTCCAGATGGAAATGTTCACCCAGAACTTGGGGTTTTGAGTCACTGTCTCCATTGAGAGGGAAAGCCTCTGCTGAACGGAGGGCCCCCTTCTAGATATGAGATGCAGCCTGTTATAGGTTATTGCACTCATACTAGATATATTATTTTCTTCAATGTCCATGTCTCCCGTAAGTCAATGCATATACATAAAATCCCCTTACTGTATTACGGTCGTCAAGCCCGTTGATCCCCCTTAACTATTATGTATTAGACCTTTGTTCACGTCGTCATATATGGGGTCTCTTACAAATTCACCGGGCTCGTCCGCCGAAAATCCTCCAGCCGTTTCCGTGCTCTTCTGCTTGTCTCTGCTCTGCGCTCTCTGCTGACCTGCTGCCATGCTGAATTTTTCCGCGCCTCGAATCGTTCCAGTAAAGTTGTGGGGCCAGCTGCTTCTTCGGAATCCGCCACTTTATATCCTCTGTCGCGCAGATCTTTCTCCACTTCTTTCGCGTCGTTGTACGTTTTGATTCCGTTATCCCAGTGAACCCTCATCTTAGTGAATGGGGTTTGAAAGCGGATCCCCGCTTCTTTCAAGATTTTCTTGGCTTTAACGTACGATTTGCGTTGCTGCACCACAACCGAAGTATAATCGTGATCGAAGAAAATCCTCCGCTCTCCGAGTGTGATTATTCTCTTCTCCCAGGCTCTTTTCAGGACTTTCTCCTTTGTATTATATTGTAAAAAATTTACCACGATTGCCCTCGGGGGTTGATCTGCTTTAGGCTTCGGTGCCAGAGCTCTGTGCGCCCGCTGAATCTGACAATCAGTTTCAATGCCAAGTTCTCTCCTGATAAGTTCTTCAACAAATTGGATAACAGGCCCCTTCTCCGTTTCCTCTGGCACTCCGAAAATCCGCAGGTTGTTCCTTCTGGACCGCGACTCGAGGTCAGTCAGCTTTCCCGTCATCTTTTTGTGTTCTTGTATAAAATCGTGTAGTAGACCATCAGTCTCGGAGCTCCAGCTCTCCATTTCCTCAACACGCGTCAAAGTGGCCTCGACTTTTGCATTTTGTTCCGTTATTTCTTGTGATGTTAACGCGAATTTCTGATTGATGTCCTCTTTAAACTCATCTAGTTCGCGCTTCATCTGAGTTTTAAGCTCATCTTTAAACATCCCGAGCTCTGTTTTCAGCTCGTTGCGATATTCCCGTATCTGCTCACTTATACTGTTTAAACCCGCGCGCAGAGAGTCTGTAGTTTCTCGGTCGCCATCTTCTACTTTTTCTTGCATGCTGTCCGTTTCTTTTCGTTTAGAGCTTTTATCTTGCTTTTCGGGGTTTCTTTTGGTTTTAGATTTAGTCCCTCCGCTCATCTCTCAACACAAGAAGGTGTTCAATAAGTAAATATAAAGTTTAGCGGAGTTTTAAAACTGACTTAAGGGAGCTCGCAGTTTAACCTGCCATCTTGTTTCGCTGCCCAACCGGACCAGTGGTTCAACCTTAATTTTATGAAGTGATGAGAATACTTTTTGTGCGCAAAAACAAAACAAAAATAACTTTGTCTCTTCCCTTCTAGTGTCCTATGCTGTTTGTTGTGTAGACAGTGCACCGTTTCTGTGTTCTACATCAGAACGCTGTAGAACACTGGGTGTGCCATATAACAGACATATACTGAGTATGCCAAGTAAAAGATTTATCCTTTATTTAAGTTTTAGCATCTCCTAGAAAATAACACTGATAATCACCTGTGTTAGAAACGTTTACATTTTTTGTAAATAAGTTTATTATTACACATACTGTTGAAAAGGTCTACATTTACATATTTTTACAAGAAGGAAGCGAAATTGTGAGCCTAGATAAAGGATCAGAAAAACTGCTTTGGATTATTCTTAACAAACCAGTGGGTATGGCAGGAGATTCTAAATCAATGGCTTATAAATTTTACAAATTATATAAATTTAAATAATATTGAATTCACACATTTAACTACTTTTGGGGGAGAAAACAAAGCTTGAGAATAATAAGTTTGAATACTGCTTCAGTTTTAGTCAAGAGGATTCTGCCTCTGTTAATACATCATAAATATTCCACATCTTCCAGCTCAGCTTCAACCTTCTTCCTGCAGTTTTGAGATGGCTTCATTAAAGAATGTACAAAAGGGAATGTAATATTTTTTTTTCATCAAGCTTTAGGGTAAAATTTAAAACCATTTTTCTTTCACAGTGTAAACCAGAACCATATGTTTAGCCAGGTAACATATAACATCTTTTTTTTTCGTAGTATGTTTGTGAAGTTTTGTCATGAGGTATGACACTTTCAAATGCTTGAGCAATTGAAGTTTGCTTGTGTAACGAGGCAGCAGACTCGGGGAGATCCATGTGCAGCTTTAATAACAATCGTAGTCGTACAGGCAATGGTCAGACAATAGCAACAGGTGTAACGCAGGCAAGACAGGAATCAATAACAATACCAGGCAGATAGTCAGGGCAGGCGGCAGGCTGAACAGGGTAATCCGTGAGACAGGCAGTAATAAACAGGGCAGGCGGCAGACAGGAATCAGAGTGAGTAGGCAGTCCAAGGTCAAACACAGGATATCAATAGACAGGGGTAAACGCTCAGAATTGTATGCTCGGCAAAACAAGACTTCGCGAAGCATGATGGGGTAATGGAGTCTTAAATAGCCCAGATAATGCACAACAGGTGGTGGGTAATCAGCCCAGGTACGTGGTGTGGGATTTGTAGTTCAGAGAACAGTCAGTATTCCGGTGACG
Organism: Chanodichthys erythropterus; assembly: GCF_024489055.1. Lineage (NCBI taxonomy): Eukaryota > Metazoa > Chordata > Actinopteri > Cypriniformes > Xenocyprididae > Chanodichthys > Chanodichthys erythropterus. Next base: position 59,420,771 of record NC_090232.1, on the reverse strand, counting down.
GCGCCCTCAGGTGGCGATCAGAGGGAGCCACAGAGACCGTTTCTGTGACAGCTTGCCTGTCAGTTGCGGTTGTTGCAGTGAAGCAGTTTGTTTATCCATGGACCTTTTTATCCATAGATTCATAGAATTGTCTGTGATGCTTCTTGGTTGTGTTGATACAGGTTGGTTGTGTTGCCTCACAAGGTTGACACAGTTATTAGGAGTTCAAGCACATAGCGCTGAAACCCTATTGCAATTAAATTTTCCAAGGCTCATAACTCCTGAACCGTTAGGCCTAGGTTCAGGTGTCTTAAGTCATTTGGAATCCTTGGCTCAAGGCGGACAAGATGCATGCCTTGGATTTGCCCATCGCTCTGGAGAGAAATTTTCAGGTATTTTGGATTTTTCTTTGAAAAACCTACTTTTGCGAACTAGTCCTAGGTTTTTGACCCCATCAGAACCAAACCAGTGCAGTGAGATTCTCTGGAGTCTGACTGTCAAGTTATCAAAAAAAGGTTGAAATTCCGATCCACGATCCCTAAGGGCTGCCAAAACGTTTGAAGTGGGTGGAGCCACTTTTACTAAAATGGCTATAACTTTTACTAAAATAGCTACTTCACTTGTAGTCAGATCGACTTGAAAATTGGTGTGCAGTGTCTTCATCCGAGAGGCCTTGACTTTCTATGAGGACATTGAGGCATCTCGAAAAACATGTCTACCATCGGCCACTGAAATTTTAGCAGCTTTCTGACAAGATTAACAGAGACCGATTGGAATGAAACTCGCTGGGCCTGTTTTGACTCCTGCCCTAGAAACCTGTGAGAAATTCAAAAGACATCAGCCACCAGGGGGTGCCTTCGCATTTTTCAAGTGCGCAAAGCATCGTGTTTTTCACGCACACCCACAGCGTTCATTCCACATGGTAGAACTTCTCATTCTGATAAATTTTGCCTCTAGGATCGCCACTGTCCATCTAATAGTTTGTTAAATATTGGAGAATATTTCAAAAATCAACTTTTGCAACTAGTCCTAGGTTTTTGGCTCAACTTCGATAATGGTATAAAAGCTTCATAAACCATAAATATCCTATGGTAAATTGCCTGTATTGGCTATAAATATATAAATGTATAAATATATAAATGGTCTTTTCCGTCTATGATAGAGATGGTTACAGGCTTGCTAATTAAAACATATCTTTTTACGCATGTGCTTAAAAGCCTTAAAGTGCTTGAACCCCGATAATTGCTGCTCGCAGCTATATTTCTACAGGTCTTTACTAAGTACTTGTCTTTTTAAGCACACTGGAGCTTTAAGCACATAATCCCTTTTTATTTTTTAGGTACAAAGTCATCAGCAGGACTTCTACAGACAAACTTTGTTGTGGAGATGAACTGCTAGCCCTCATCTTTTCCGAATCACGTTCTTGGCTTATTACCTCAGCACTTGCAGTGTGTTAAAATGCCTCCTATTGTTTCAACTCTGTCAATGTAATGCGTTCAAGAAGCAAACAGTTTATGTTGTTAAAAGAAATAATCAAAGCCTTTGTGATTTAAAAATCACATCATTTGAATATCGCAATTTCTGTTTAAAAACGATTAATCATGCAGCCCTACTTAAGCCCTTAGTTTCCTTAATTTATGAAGTGATCAGTTTTAGGTGACTGCAATGTGATGTTTTGCATGTCCATGCCAACATTACTGTTGTAAAACTGTATCTGTGTATTTACAGATCCTGAGTCACATGTTCTCATCAGTCTTTGTGAATGAGGGTCTGGCTACGTTCCTGCAACCCCTTCCGGCTGGCCCCTCCCCTCGTATCAAACCCTCATCCCTCCTCACTTCTCTTCACTCCTCTCTTCCTAGAGATGGAGCCAAAGCAGGCTCCTCCAAGGTTACTGCATATTTGTTCACAAATACAATTGAGTTCAACAATTTGCTACAATGAAGATATCACACTGATGTTTTTAAAACTAATTTTGCTTTGATGCCATTTTTAGAATCATAGGACCAATTGCATCATCAATGCTGTTGAAAACCATTTTTTTCTTCTTTGTGTTAGGAACCAGCACTCGGTTGTAGTAATTTCAAAGATGAGAGAACTTCTATTTTAAAAAGGTCTGAAAACGTAAAAACTGTTGGCCTCTCTTCACTTTTTGTTCCACCTGTCCAAAAAAGGAAATGGACAGAAGATGCTAAGGACTTTGAGCCAGCCAGCAAACACCGTAAAGAAGGTATGGGGTTTAATGCAATGAATAATTCGGTTAAAAAAAATTGACAATTACTTTAAAGGTGCCATTGAACATTTTTTTTACAAGATGTAATATAAGTCTAAGGTGTCCCCTGAATGTGTCTGTGAAGTTTCACCTCAAAATACCCCATAGATCTTTTTTAATTAATTTTTTTAACTGCCTATTTTGGGACATCATTAACTATGCACCGATTCATGCTGTGGCCCCTCTAATTCCTCACGCTCCCCGCCCACGGAGCTCGCGCTTGCCTTAAACAGCATAAAGTTCACACCGCTAATATAACCCTCAAAATGGATCTTTACACAGCCTGGTTTCTCCCAAGGTTTTTTTTTCTCCATTTAACACCTATTTGCCACCTGTTTGCCACCTGATGTCACCTGTTGGAGTTTGGGTTCCTTACCGCTGTCGCCTTTGGCTTGCTTAGTTGGGGACACTTGACATTTGATATTCAACAGTATTCTTGATATTTATTCAACAGTGCTTTGATCTGCCTCCGCTGACACTATTCTTTAAGAGCTGCTGTGCAGCCAAATTATATACCAGTTATCACTGTAAAGCTGCGTTGACACAATTTGCATTGTAAAAAGCGCTATATAAATAAAGGTGACTTGACTTGACTTGACTACAAAGTGTTCGTAATGCAATATGTCTAATCGCGCAAGTATGGTATTTATTTGGATGTTTACATTTGATTCTGAAAGAGTTTTATAGTACTCCGTGGCTAAAGCTAACATTACACACTGTTGGAGAGATTTATAAAGAATGAAGATGTGTTTATGCATTATACAGACTGCAAGTGTTTAAAAATGAAAATAGCGATGGCTCTTGTCTCTGTGAATATAGTAATAAACAATGGTAACTAACTTTAACCACATTTAACAGTACATTGGCAACATGCTAACGAAACATTAAGAAAAATATTATGTTATCATGGATCATGTCAGTTATTATTGCTCCATCTGCCATTTTTCGCTATTGTCCTTGCTTGCTTACCTAGTCTGATGATTCAGCTGTGCATAATCCAGACGTTAATACTGGATTGTGTAATGTCTTGAATGGCTGGCATATGCAAATATTGTGGGTGTACATATTAATGATCCCGACTGTTACGTAACAGTCTGTGTTATGTTGAGATTCATTTAAACAAATGAGATTTACATGAGGAGGAGGAAACAATGGAGTTTGAGACTCACTATATGTCATTTCAATGTACTGAACTATGCCAAGATAAATTCAATTTTTAATTCTAGGGCACCTTTAAATGTATATTGTAGAGGAAAAAATGTTGTACTTGACTAAGATCTCTGTGGATGGTGGTACAAACTTTTTTTTTTTCTTTTTTGTTTTTCTCCGCTTCATTCCCAGACAAGGCGACTTCATCCGAAACTCTCCCTACTTTTTCTCGGGAAAGGCAAGTTCCATCACAGCTTTTGGACAGTGCAGACTTTGAATGTTCTCTCTGCATGAGGTAAATAATAAAAATAATAAATCTTGAAAATGAAAATCTCTCTTTGAAAATAATGCTCAACTTTGTATATATCTAAAACCTCCTCATTTATGTATTATTGCAGACTGTTTTATGAGCCTGTCACCACACCCTGTGGACACACTTTCTGCCTCAAGTGTTTGGAGCGCTGCTTGGACCACAACTCTAACTGTCCCCTATGCAAAGAGAACCTCTCTGAGGTAAATATGGGGTCTATTTACTCTTGTCACTTAATACTGATCAGATAGCTATCCGTTTTGTTAAAACTGTTTAATTTACAAATGGCCACACAATGTGTCTCCACAAAGTTCACATCACCAAAAGCAAAAGATATGTGCCGCAGTTTATTTATCATCAGCTTTTTTCTAGATCAAAGACTGCAAAAGGAGAGGGCTGCGTCAGTGCTGGGGGAGAATATTTTAATGAAAACAACTGCGTTAAATCTTCAGGATGTGATGCCGAACATTGAATTTCATTTATAGCAGTTTGCTTGCAGAAGAAAGAAAGATGCTCAACTGTTCATCTCTGGTGGTCCACATCTGTGTTTTGTGGTAGCACGGTCATATCTGGTTACTGGGAGCCAGTATAACATGCTCTCACAATTTTTTTTTGTTGTTGTTGTTTGTTTTTTTTTGTTTGTTTTGTTTTTTTACCATTTTGGAAGGAGTAAATTTTACTTACATGGCTTCAACAATCAGATAAATTTACACTTGTACGGACCTTAGGTAATTTATTAGCTCAATTTAATTTTTACAGGGAATAAGAATTGAATCAGCTGTAAATGATTCACTGTGAATGGTTCAGAATTAATATTTAACACTTCGTCAATTATTCGTCCAGTGAAAATTGAGGTTAGAGTATCTTACCAATTCTGGATAAAATATTATTCTGTGGCCAACAGTAACAATATTTTATTATGATTATTATTCTTATTATTGTAATTATTATATTATTATAAGCAAGAGGTAACTTGATCTTTTACGTTTAAGGCAGTAATTTGACACACAGCACAAGAAACTCGTATATGTGAAAATCAAAACAATATTTATTTACTACTTCTAATGATTACAGGAAACTAAACACACACACACACACACACACACATACATGCACACACATTTGCGGAGTTGATGAGTTATGAAAAGTCCCAAGTTCAGTGCTAACTTAACTCATAACCTGAGGAAAATCACAAAAGCAGAGCTTTGGCTTGATTCTTAGGTTTAAAGGAGTTTCACCAGTTTCCAGCAAGAGAGAGAAGTTTGCTTGTACCTGCGTTTGCTCTGACAGCTGAGGTAGTCGGGTTGTTCCGTGACTCGTGTACAGCGGAATCCCGTTCTGGATTGGCTGTGTTTCAGGTGACGTCTTCTCAGGAAAGCCCTGTGGGTTGCGCGGAACCTTTGAAGGATGTTGCTGGCTGGTGCAGCGCACTGATCTGAGCGTCTGGCTTGAGCGGCTCTCTTCTTGGGAGACTTTGGTCAGATATTTCACAGAGGGTTTTGGAGTCTGGATGTGACGGCTGTTGAATGATCAGCGGCGCAGCTCGTGGTTGAAGTCGGCGACTGTGGAAAATCAGCCCCGGGCAATCAGTTCTCAATGACCCATGCGACTTTTCCGCCGTGGTCAAAGTAGCGGTGCTTCGGCTACCGGGCTTCAACGACTGGGCTTCAGTCCGACTTCTGACCGATTTCGAGCGATTTCGGACGATTTCTGACATTAGCTTGTTCGGACAGCATAGTTTTTATAGGAGCAATTTTGGCTCCATCCTTCAGATGCGATCCTCCAATGAGACGTTGCTACGGAGATTAGACACGCCTCGTCTATTGTCTATTGATCACATCGCGTGATATCGGCAGAACATTCTCCTGTTTTATTAACAACTTTATAAAGTTTCTTTAATATTTTCCTGATACTGAATTTCAATGTTTCATTCACACAGAATTACAGAGAATTATAAATTCTGCATTTAGAGCTCAAACACGACACACTTCTTACACACATATTACTAGACTGACCTAATTAAAAACAATGATTATAAGAGAAAGAAGATGCATACAGGAATACAAACATATAATGCATTGAATCCAACATGTTAGTAATCACATCATAGCAAATGTTATTCTGGATATAGTTAATACTTTAAGTAATCGACAATTGTCCCTTTTGAGATTCAAGATTGAGTCCTTAAGCATAGTTTAAACTTTGACCGGAGTCACAAGTGACCGGGTCAGGGTGGATTGCTCACACGAGGGAAGTATTGATAGGACAGATTCGTCTTTAAATCCGTTGATGGGTGTTTTCCTGTTCCGTCCGATAATACAAGAGGGTTTTGTGAGAGAATCAATAGATTTAATGTGATCAGATCCACGTGATGGGTTCTGATTAGTTTATTGCTGATGAGCTAAGAAGTCCTTTAGACAGAGTCCTTTGTTAAAAGAAGTCACGTCATCACTTCTGTTAAGGCTAAGTGTTTCCTGTCAGGAAATGGATCTTTTGGACCAAATGAAGCTTTGTTCAATCATGTTGTTCATTGATAAAGTCATTGGTAAGTTCTGTCGAGCGAGGCCCTACACACTTGTCCAGTTTAATCTGAAATGCTTCTCAAACAACCTCCTGAAGTGGTTTGAGTTATTGGATTTAAATCAGCCTCTAAAGCGTTTTGGAGGGCATTTACATTTACAGTCTTTTTGTGATCAGAGAAAACATGAATTGACCAGGTGTAAATAGACCCATTAATACTGAAAAATCCTAAATTGGTGTTCATCATTTTTGGTGGACTGACTGCCTCAGAAAAATCAGATTTCATTAGCTAATTACATCAAATCTTGAATGACCCACCATTAAAGGTGATAAAGAGGATCTTTTCATCAACTGAGAAACCAAAGACTGTTACTGAGTTTTTTAAATGAGCGCATGCGTAAGAACAACCCCCCTCCTCCGCAGGAACGCCTCCCAAAACTCGTAAACACTCATATTGGAACACGAGTGTTTACCACCGGCATTCGCTGTGTTGTGTTAGTGGATTCATTATGTCGGACTCACCGCAGGTAACTCATAATCTGCAGTTTTTACTCCTGTCTCCGGACAAAAACATTGCATGCAGCGCCTGTGGAGTGTGGAAAGTTACTGGAGTGTGCAGCCGCGCTCGTCTCTCACAAGGAACATCATGGCAGTGATTGACAAGCCAGAGGGCCAATCCGCGCACGTCTCTCACAAGGAACGTCACGGCAGTGATTGACAAGCCAGAGGGTGATGTTGATGTTTTTAAGGCCCTACCTCATGCACAGATGATGTATATTAATATTATTCCTTTCAGTGCACCTAATAAATAGTATTTTATCAGTTAGTAAAGACAGTTTCAAGTAATATTGCAAAAATGTATAAAACAAAACATCCTCTTTAGCACCTTTAAGCCTTATATAAATATACTTTTAAACGTGTTCACGAGCCTTGTAAAGTATACTTCATTTGACTCGTATGCATACACATGCGCTCCGGTCTGTTCTGTTTATACAGTTTTTCTTTGACTACCTTGTGAATCTATGCCCCCAGGGCACAATTGCCACCTTGTGGATAAGCTAATTATTGCAAAAAAAATGTAAAGTGCATGTGCGATCTGTGCATACAAAGTACACGTGGTTACAAAAATCTGGTGGTGCACAGTTACGTGCTTGCTCTACTTTTGACGTGTACGCGTGATGTGAATTGTGTCATCAGAAAAGTATACTTTGGGCTTTAGAAAAATGGGTATATACATAAGTTTTAAAGTGTCTTTTTACCCAAAAATGAAATTTCTGTCATTAAGTACTCACCCTCTTGATGTTCCAAACTCTTCGTTCATCTTTGGAACACAAATTAAGATATTTTTGATGAAATCTGAGTTTTTTTTTTTGTTTTTTTTTTATCTCCAATAGAAAGCAATGAAATTACCACATTCAAGGTCCAGAGAAGTAGTAAAGACATCGTTAAAATAGTCAACATGACTACAGTGATTCAACCTTAAGTGACGTGAATACATTGTGTGCAAAGACAAAAATAAATTTATTCAACAATTTTTCCTCTTCCCTGTCAGTCTTCTAGGCAGTTGCCCATCCGCAGTTGCCCATTTCATCAAAATGTTTGCAGTCTGCAAATATTTTTGGAAAAAGTGGGAGTCATTCTGAAGAGCTCAGTGAATTCCAGCATGGTACTGTGATAGGATCCCACCTTTGCAATAATTCAGTTTGTGAAATTTCATCCTCACTAGATATTCCACTGTCAACTATAAGTGGTATTATTGGAAAGTGTAAACTTTTATGGAATGAGTTTCCATGGCTGAGTAGCTGCATGCAAGCCTTACATCACTAAGTACAATGTCAAGCATCAGATGGAGTGGTGTAAAGCACACTGCCACTCTGAGCAGTGGAAACCCCTTTTGTGGAGTGACTAATCATGTTTCTCTGATTGGTAGTCTGATGGGAGAGTCTGGGTTAGGCGGAGCTGCATTGTGCCAACTATAAAGTTTGGTGGAGGAGGGATAATGGTATGGGGCTGTTTTTCAGGGGTTGGGCTAGGCCCCTTACTTACAGTGATGGAAAATCAAAATGCTTCAGCATACCAAGAAATTTTGGACAATGCTATGCTTCCAACTTTGGGGAAGGCACTTTTTTATTCCAGCCAGGTCCATAAAGACATGGTTGGATGAGTTTGGTGTGGAAGAACACACCCCCATTGAATACCTTTGGGATGAGCTGTGTAACACTGTAGAGATTGTTCCCTCAGAACACATCTTGTTCAAGATATCAAAAATCCACTCACAATTTAGTATCTTCAATGTCTTGACTTCATGCTGACTGAGTTTGGTGACGATTGGATGTATCTCCTAAGAGAACTATATCAAATTCCAGAGCGTGCGTTTCCAAACAACCCATAATAGCGGACTTCCTGTTGGGCTAGCGTATAACTTTGAGCACAGAAGTTGTTAGGCCTGATGAGGCCTATGTGGGTTTGATTCATATGAGTTTCATTCATATACATGCAAGTGTGTTTGATATATGGACCAAGTTTTCGGACCTCATTCAAGGGGGCGCTGTCGAGACCCCTGCCACGCCTGGGTACCAGCTTCTGCCCGGCCCTGATGGCCGACAATTCCGATGTGTGTGCAAAGTTTCAAGAGTTTTCGAACATGGTAAGGGACCCAAAAGTGCCCAAAAGTTTGAAAAAATACTAATAAATATAGCTGCAAGCAGTGATGGCAACCCCAAGCTCCGGTTCCACCACCACCCCTGTGGCTTTTTTGATAGCATGATGCACAGCTAACGTGTCTAAAGCCACATGCTGTTGAAGAGACTCAATAAGAATGAAGATGCGTTTATGAATTATACAGACTACATGCATTTTTGGGTTAAAAATGAAAATAACAAAATGGCTATATCTATTAATTAACATTATTAGCAACGTGCTAACTAAACACGTTCAGGAAGACGATTTGCAAACATCACCAAATAAATATATATGAAATTGGATCAGTTGGTATCGATCCATCTTTAAAAATCCATTTCTGTGCAAATCCTGTGTTTTACTGATGATCGTATGAAGCATTCTAGTGTTAATGATTTACACATACCGGTATATGAATTTATCTAGTCATATTCCCTTCATAGATAAAATAAAACCATTGCGTCCTTAGTGGCTCAGATGCCAGGGAATTTATGGAGATATGTTTGCTATTATAGTCGTTAACAGATCAGTGATAATGTTTACATAGCTGAGACATATCACAAGCTCGGGGACGGTCATTTTGATATATTATATAGGCCTATAAAAAAATGCCTAAATGCTAAAAACTATACACACCTTCACAAAGAAATGAATTATATTGCAATATAAATGGCTACAACATGCTATTCAATGTAAATATTCCACATTTCCACAATCCATGGTAAATTACTACAGTTCATTCATGGTAAATGCTTGTAAGTGTTGTGATTTTTGGATTTAAAAGTCTTCTATCTTCATTCATGAAACGTTTCCTCATCAGTCTTGTTGGGAATGTTAAGGATGTTTCATCCGATTTAAAACTAGTTTAATCATCGAGTGATTTGTGGTTTGTAACTGAGAAGTGTGTGTTATCTACTGGGCTGTGCTGCGTAGTTCAAAGTAAACTAGTGAAACACATGAAAACAGCGTTATTTGTTCTGTATTTGTTGTTACTGACCGAGAAATAACTTCAGATGATGACAGAGCGGTCCGAATGAATCCAAATCGTTTCAGATAGTTATGAAAGTGCCAATTCATGGAAAAGAAGGAATTACAAAGGAGACAAAAGAATGATTAATTCTATAATAATAATGAATGATGGGTATAGCTTGTTCAGTCGACAGCAATACGAGACACATAATAACTGCTGAAATATTCACACAAAAAATGTTTCTCAGCTCAGGTCGGATGAGCGTGCATGGTACGAACAGTGCAGCTGAAGACACCACTGCAGCCGCCCAAACCGATCACATGAGAATGCATATTAATAGTACGTGCATGTAATCTCACGAATTGGGCCTATGTCGCTTAAAGCGTGGATAAAAGTGTTCCCTTTATAATCACAAAGTTCTGCTAATCGATTAAGCTGACTATACAATGAATATCTTATTTGGCCTACATAACTATACATTTTTTGTTAAAAGATAAATTATAACGAGAGGATTTGAGTGTGCAGATCTCAGCACTGGACAAAAACTTGTTCAAGAAATCATCAGATATGTTTGTGATTGGCTACATTGCTCAATGCTGCAAAAAATTCGTAAATTTAAATTAATAAATTGAAAATCCTGTTTATATTAGTTTTGATGCTCTCGAGTACAATCACCAAATCTATCAGTTTATAATTAATCGTGTGTGATTTGTTATAGTGCGCAATACTTTAAAACACGTAAAAAGTATAACGCAATATAGCATCTATATTGAATGCCGCAATCAACACTTTTCATTTAATTTTCATTGGGGCCCAAGCCACTTATGGGGCGAAGGGCCCTCTTGATCCCCTAAGGATTATTATTATTGGGGCCAAAGCCCTGTACAGGGCTGAAGGCCCTTTTGTTTTCTTTAGGATTATTAGGGCTAAAGGCTGAAGGCCCTATTGTTTTCCTTATGAAAATATATTTTTTCAGACTACTCAGGCATTTTTGGGGCCCTTAACATGCTCAAAAACTCTTGAAACTTTGCACACACATCAGAATCGTCGGCCATCAGGGCCGGGCAGAAGCTGGTTCCTGGGCGTGGCAGGGGGGCTCAAACTTGGTCCACATATCAAACATGCTTGCTCGAATTTGTATGAAACTCGGTACACATATAAACCTTATCGGGCCAAACAACTTTCGTGCTCTAAGTTATACGTCACCTCAACAGGAAGTCAGCTATTATGGGTTGTTTGAAAAACGCATGCTCTGGAATTTGATATACTCCTCCTAGGCGATACATCCGATCACCACCAAACTCGGTCAGCATGCAGTAAAGCGGATTTTTGATATCTCGAACGGTTTGGCTGTGGCGAGGCAACAAATTTATGGCGAGAAAAGGGAAACAGGAAGTGTGTTATAACTTCTGCATACATTGATTGATCTTTATGAAACTTCATGAGTGTGTTGGTTGTAGTAGTCCAATCACATGGATGTGACTATTGGGAGTCAAAGTCATAGCGCCACCAACTGATAGAAAGAAGTGTCACTTTCAAAATGCTTTGAGATCACCATCTTATTTTTATCCGATTTGCTTCAAACTTCACCAGAATAATGTCAAGACATGGTGAATGTAGACCTTTGAAAAGAATAGTGATATCACAAACACTGTTTGGGCTTCCGGTGTGAGAGGACGCTAGCGCGTTGTGGTTGCCGCTTCTCTACCAGAAATAGAAATTGACATAGAAATAGACTTTGTCAAACAATCGATTGCACGATTAGCTGTTTTTATTGTTTTGACTGAAATGGCGACTGATTTACTGAACCTTGTGCGATCAGATCTGACTCCGAACTCACCTGGATTAACCTGTTGGCAACATGCTGTTTCAATGTTTTTCAGTTATATTTTTTATTGTAATTTTAATTGGAGCTCACGGCAAGAAATATCTTGAACACCTGGATTTTACTATGGTAAAATACCTTCCAGCTGAACTGTTAAACTTTCGGCACGGTCTACCTCCTTCTACCTGTGTTTTGCAAACGTTGCGATCAGTGCATCTTCTCCGCCGACCCAAATATGTTCATCGGGGATCCCGCCGGAGTCTTCATACAGGTGGTACTGGAGTAAATGCAGTTTGGTCGGAGAGGCGCTTGGATCGCCGTCACAAAATGGCCCGTGGAGTTTGTTTCGCTAATCTCTCCTATCCTCATAAATCTACTGCCCTGAATGGATGTGTCCGTCTTGAGGAAATCAGGTTTGCGCACTTGAACACTCGCTCTATAAACAATAAATCGGCTTCTATCTGTGACATTATTGTGGACAAGAATTTGGATTTTCTTTGTCTCTGTGAAACGTGGCATCAGCCAAATGACTATTTGAATCTCAATATGTGTGTCTTACCAGGCTATACTTATATTGATCAACCACGAATCACTGGTAAAGGTGGCGGTCTTGCTGTCATTTATAGATCTGATGTCTCGGTCACTGAAGTTACATTGCCTTGCTTTTCTTCATTTGAATGTTTGGCATTCAAATTGAATTCACCAATTCTTGTCTTAAATACCGCCCTCCGAAACGCAACCCTGCATTTTTCTCTGAACTTGGTGAGCTTTTGACACTTGTCAGTGCAAATTGTTCAGCTATTGTTCTAACTGGTGATTTTAATATTCATATGGACAATCAAAATTGTAATAATACTGTTTGTTTTATGGAAACATTAGAGTGTTTTAATCTCACTCAATATGTCAACTTTCCAACACATAAGTATGGTCATATATTAGATCTGGTTTGTGCTACAGGTGTGACTATTGACCAGCTTGAGTGTACTGATGTATCATGTATAAGTGATCACGAACTTATTACTTTTACGGTGTTTCCTCCTCCTCCGCAAAAAAACGAGCATGTAATCTGCTTTAGAAAAATTAGAGACATTGACCTAGATGCTTTTATACATACTATTGGTGAACTACCAGTTGTGACTTGCATTGACCAATATAATGCTGTCTTCTCATCTATTCTGGATGAGTTTGCCCCTGTGAAGAAACATGTGTTCTCTTTTAAGAGGCCTTCTCCATGGTATACGCCTGAGCTACGTAAGCTTAAGGCAGCTGGGAGGCAGTTGGAGCGACAGTATAGGAAATCTAGATTAACAGTTCTCAAGCTTATGTATGATCAACATCAGATGGAATATCACAACTCTCTAAAAATTACAAAAATGGAGTTTAATTGTTTAATACAATTAATAATCTAACCCAACCAATTACTAGGGTTAATCACCTCTCCACAGAGCAATGCAATGATTTTCTTAAGTATTTCTTGTGTAAAATTGAGAACATTTATAATACTATTGCATCTGTCTCTACTTTAGCTGAGCTATTAGATCTGCATATTCTTATTTCTCCTCCTTTGCTTTCAAGTTTTAATGCTGTTAGTTCTGACGTTATTTCAAAATTGGTTTTGTCAATGAATTCTTCATTTTCCTTACTTGATCCGCTTCCAACTACAGTTTTGAAAAAGTGCTTGCCAGCTATTGTTCCTCATATTAATGTGATTGTTAACACTTCACTTACTTTAGGGATTGTTCCCCCAGCACTTAAAGTAGCAGCAGTCAAACCAGTTCTTAAAAACTCTGGGAGTGATAGTACCGACATGTCTAATTATAGGCCTATCTCAAACTTGCCATTTTTTGCCAAGGTTCTTGAACGGGTGGTAGTTGGTCAGCTACAAAATCCCTTCTCTGCGAACAGATTACTAGAACCTTTTCAGTCAGGGTTTAGGGCTGGACATAGTACGGAGACTGCCCTTTTGAGAGTAATGAATGATCTCCTTGTTGCAGCAGACTCAGGGGCTTGTGGCATTTTGGTCCTATTAGATCTCAGTGCGGCATTTGATACCATCTGCCACGCTATACTGCTGGACAGGTTGCAAAAGTGGATTGGTCTCTCTGCTTTGGCTTTAAAGTGGTTTGAATCATATCTTTCAGAACGTACTCAATTTGTTTATTCTGGTATAAACAGATCTCAGACTGTTCCATTGCGGCAGGCCGTCCCTCAGGGGTCGGTACTGGGTCCTACTCTTTTTAGCATCTATATGTTGCCTCTTGGGCAGATTATTCAAAAGTATGGACTGGGCTATCATTGCTATGCAGATGATACCCAGATTTACATTAGCACTCAACCTGATGTTACATCAGCACTTTCAATTTTAACTGATTGCCAACTGGAAATACAGGTCTGGATGAAACAGAACTTCCTACAGTTAAACTGCGCAAAAACTGAAGTTCTTTTGGTTGGCACTGCAACTGCTCTAAATAGATGCAATAATCTTAAACTTACAGTACATGATTGCCAGATTCTCCCTTCTGTACAGGTGCGGAACTTAGGTGTGAGTTTTGATGCGCAGCTGACCTTTAACACCCATTTTAAGAATGTTACTAAAGTAGCTTTTTATGATCTTCGGAATATTGCACGTATAAGACCTTTTCTTTCTATGTCTGATGCAGAAAGGCTTATTCACGCCTTTATACCTTCCAGGCTTGATTACTGCAATTCTCTTTTTGCAGGGTTACCTGCAAGTACTATTAAGAGACTGCAATATGTGCAAAATTCAGCTGCTCGTGTTTTAACTCACACATCATCCCGCAGTCATATTACTCCTGTGCTTTCTAAATTACACTGGTTACCAGTTGAGTCACGTATTGATTTTAAAGTTCTTATCTTAACTTATAAAGCAGTCCATGGAATGGCCCCCGATTACATTTGTAATCTGATGACAGTGCCCACGCCATCTCGGTCTCTCCGCTCCGCTGGTACTCTTACTCTGTACCAGCCTCGTTGTAAACTCAAAACTATGGTTGGGAGGTCTTTCTCTTGTATTGCTCCCAGGTTGTGGAATTCTCTGCATTTTCATATTAGGAATGCTCCGTCTTTTGATTGTTTTAAGAATTTACATAAAACATATATTTTTACTGAAGCTTTTAAGTAATAATTTTACAGTATTTGTTGTTTTTTGTTTTTTTGTTTTTTGTGTTTGTTATTGTTTCTTATTGTAGCACCTTGAGTGTAAGAAAGGCACAATACAAATAAAATGTATTATTATTTTTATTATTACTGCTGCCATGGAAACGCATCAAACGTTAATATTAGTTTTGGAAGCTTTTGAGACTCTTAACATGCTTCAAATTGCATGAAACTCAATGCACACATCAGAGATATCGACCAGCAGACATGGGCAAAACCGTAGAAACGGGCAGGGAGCAGGGCCTCTATAGCGCCACCTTTTGACAAAAGTGTGTGGGGGGGGTAGTTTAACCTACAGTCACCAAACTCTGTACACTTATTGTTCTCATTAAGCCGAATAATTTTCTTATTTACAGTCATTAGCTCCGACCAACAGGAAGTCTGCTATTTTGGTTTGAATGTGGATTTTTTGACTAAACAGGCTCTGAATTTTAAACTACTACTTCTAGGGAGTTTATTCCATTCAGACCAAACATTTTTTACATGTTGCTAAGACATTGAAGATGTTAAATTGAAAACGGATAATGGATATCTCGAACCGTCTTGCCATGGTAATAGATTGAAGTCATGTAAAAAAGGTAAACGGAATGACTCATATTCTCTATTAAAAAAAACACTATACACAATTCATTTATATATAGAATAATATAGATGTTTGAAATAAACACATTTTATTCATTTTCTTCCAATTCAAAAAGCATGTGTAATTAAAAATAGGCAGATTAATCCATTTTTCAATCAAATATAATTAATGTCATTCATAGAGTAACAACTAGAGGGCAGCATATACCTATTTTTAAAACAGGGTTGGGTAAGTCAAACATATAATCATTTTGATATATATAGAACAAATAATTTGTTTTAATTATACTGTTTGTGCAGGTATATTTAAAAAATTATCAAAGACTTGTCTGTGTGTGGGTCTATGTCTGTCACACTGTCTATATATATCTTTTTCTCTCTCTGTGTATGCATATGTGTGCTTTACAGTCTTATTTTTTTTTCTAAATATTGAGGTTTTTTTAACAATTACAATGAGAATTTTTTAATTATTTATTTACTGATATAATTCAAATTGATTAAAAATCCCTGTTTCAGTAAAATTTCACATGACTATGAAAGTGGCTGTTTAAAATAAACTTGCATAAGTGAGCAGAAAATTCAAGACATGAACCTTATTAATACCGGAGACTGACATTAAAATTGTCTTAACAGGTTCTGTGATTTGGCTCTATTTATTATTTATTATTTTTCCATTTTATTTTTTATCTTATACCACACATATTAAAATTTAAATGAATGCATGCTTTTGGTGCATAAGATTGGTGCACAAACAACAGCTCATGGAGGTCAAAAATCACATGAATAGAAGTGTGAGGATTATACAACATCAGCAATCACAAGACATTCACATTATGGCTGGATTAGTAATTTCAGAGCATTGTGGAGTTTGCACAAATAACAGTATATAATTTGGTCTAGAATTTTTATAGGGGTTGTCTGAAGCCGACTTCAGACTGCATGATTTTCAAACTAGTCTGGTCACTGTCCTTTTCACACTGCATTACTTTCGCTTTCGATTCAGTCGCTGTTGTGTTCAAAATGCATGATGGATCGGCGACAGAAGGTTTCACACTGCATGAATTTAGAATAGGAAGAATCGCAGACACATCTGTCTGGCACTTGTAGTGATTTTTACTTTGTCCATCCAAGGACGCGAAGTAAAATAGGGATTGGTACTCACGTCACCGCTGACGTTGTGATTTTGGATCACACGTCTCTTAAGGTGTGGTTATGAGTACATCAGATAACCACTTTCCCCCCCTTTCCCTAGTTCAGGGCACCAGTCAGGGTCTTTCACTCTCTACAGGGGCTTTCATTCATTTAGAATTAATGTAAAGTGGTTAGCTGATTTATCTGAAAGATTGGTGAAATTGCTAACTTGTAGAGCCTTTTCTGTATTATCAGCACAAGGAAGACACAAGTGTAATAAAATAAATTTTATTAACAAAAAGATAAACAAGAATAACTAACACAACTACTAAATGAATACTATGAATGATAAAGGAATAAAGTGCATAAGATACATAGAATACAAGTGATTAAGTTGAGTGTGGCTATGGAAGAATTACGTTACCTTAGGGAAAGATAAACTGTTTCTCTGAAAATAATAAGGTGGAGAACCTTATTATGCACCAAACAAATAAACGAAGGATTATTTGTTATTAACTAACATCAGCTATATTACATCTAATGGAAATTAGAAAATTATATACTGATAAAATAAAACAATGCCAAGGTCATAAAGTGATATTTACGTTCCACGTGGTTGAGTCCGATGACGGTGACGTCTTCCACTGGTTGTGCCGGGTGACAATGCAGTGGGGAGAGGAGCCAGAATCTGTTTCAACAGTCTTGAACACGAAGCTCTGTGGGATGCTGATCTCCTAGAGCACCAAAGGGTCCTAAAATCTGGAACATGCAGACGAGGCCCTGGCGTAGGTGCAGAAGGTCCTTAACAATCTGGAACACGCAGACGAAGGTACCTTGAAGTGAAGGTTTGCTCTCCTGAGCTTAACCTTGTTGCAGATGTCGTCACTGTCTCGCTGGACGGAAACTTTGAACGTAATGTTGGTTAATGTCTCTTTCCTCAAAAGCTGGAGGCTTAGAACGTGGTCGTCTCTGTTGCTGCCTCACAAGCTGTAGACTCAGATCATGGGATCTGTTGTTGTCTCTCTGGATGGACCAGAGGCTCAGAATGGTGTTGTATCTGTTAATATCTGTCCCCGTGCAGGACAGACTCAGAATGGTGTATCTGTTGTGTCTTTCCCTGTTTGAAGGGCAGACTCGGAACGATCTATCTGTTATGTCTATCCCCTTTGACGGACAGACTCAGAACAAGGAGTGTCTGTAGAAAGGGTACCTTTATCCCTTTCCGATGAGGAGGAGATTGCATTTTGGCGCTTCTCCATTCGAGTGCTGTGATTGGCTGCTGGCATCAGAGGGGACACACAGAGTGTGGCCCACCCTTCTCTCCCCTGTGGAACTCATTTGCATAAAGCACAAAGTTGGAAGTCTTTACAGTGTCTTTAAAGTTTACCAATGTATTTCTCACTTTCCAAACCACCACCAGAATACCTTTGGCAATATTCTAAACAAATAGAGACTAAACATGATGGAAAAAGATTGAACTGTCATTCAATTGTACATTAACAGATTGTATCAGATGTTGCACTACAAATAGTTGTCACTGAGAATACTTATTTTTGTGAATAAGTATCAAATGGATGTGTAGATTGCATCAGTTCTAAGGTTTTCAAACATAGTTTTGAATGGATTCGGATGGATCTTTGTGATCTCTCTTTGTTTCACCCATTTCTGCTAAGGTCCCAAGGAATTTTTATGGCAGTCTCCAACTTTAGGAAATAATGTCTAGATGGGTGAAGGGCAGTAACTGCCTGTGGACCAATGAGAAGCCTTGTCCTTCCCAGGCTTGGTACAAGAGGTCTTTTTCTTACCCTCTGAGAGAGGTCTGGATGTTTTCCTTCCATCTTTATCTGGTGGTGTTGGACAGTTTGTTTGTGTTAGGCCACCAAGATCCAATCAAAATGTAGCAAACCTTTGTCCACTGTTACGGAGAGAGAGGCCCGGCCATAAACTGGGCCCTAGAATGTGCTGTTCACTACACACTCAAACTACGTTTCACAACCAAACACACGGGAGATGTGACAAGGAAACAACACAATATCACGTATGCAAGACCGGAGTTCTCAAGTGAGACTGGGTTTATTATTAAAAACGGTAACCCGCAAAAAGCTTGCAATACGAATGGCCTGTGTGCTGATTTGTAGCGAAAACAAGAAAAAATATAGCTGCGAGCAGCGATGGCGGGCCCAAGCCCGGTGGCACCGCCACCCCGGTGGCTTCAGGGCAACTGTGCACAGCGGGCAATAGGCACTTAAAACGGTTAAACATCAAAGGACTATGTCAAATTCACTCCACATTTACTGCACTACAAGGTGCCGTTATAGAGCCCCTCCTCCCCGCCCATTTTCAAAGGATTACATGTGCCAAGTTTTAACATTATTCTGATGAATTTTGAAGGAAATCAGGTAAAAATAAGAGGGTGATCTCAATGTATGCTGAAAGTGACACATTTTCTGCTTCCAGTTGGTGGCGCTATGACTTTGAATCACAATAGTCAAATCCATGTGATCAGCCTTGTACAACGAAGACTAAGCCAAAGTTTCATCAAAATCAATTAATGTATGCAGAAGTTATAACACTTTGTTTCCCTTTTCTTGCCATAAATTCGTTGCCTCGCCACGGCCAAACCGTTTGAGATATCCAAAATCCGTTTGCAATTAAACAACTTCAATGTGTTAGCAACAAGTTAAAAAAAGCTTGGTGTAAATTGGATAAACCCTGTAGGAGTAGTAGTATAAAATTCATAGCCTGTTTTTTCAAAAAATTAACATTCAAACCAAAATAGCTGACTTCCTGTTGGTCGGAGCTAATGAATGTAAATTAGAAAATTGTCCGGCTTGATGAGAATAATATGTGTACCGAGTTTGGTGACTGTAGGAAAAACTAACCCCCACTTTTGTCAAAAGGTGGCGCTACTGAGCCCCTCCACCACGCCCATTTCTATGGCTTTGTCCATGTCTACTGGTTGACAATATTGATGTGTGTGTCGAGTTTCATGCAATTTGAAGCATGTTAAGAGCCTCAAAAACACTCAAGAATATTATTACAGTTTGACCTGTTGCCATGGCAACAATATTTCAAATATCAAAAATCCTGTCATAGGTCTACATCTGCTGTGTATTGACATTACACTGATGAAGTTTGAAGCAAATCAGGTAAAAATAAGAGGGTGATCTCAAAGCATTTTAAAAGTGATACACTTCTTGCTGCCATTTGGTGGCGCTATAACTTTGACTCACAATAGTTACATCCATGTGATCAGACTACTACAACCAACACACTCCTGAAGTTTCATAAACATCAATCAATGTATGCAGAAGTTATAACACATTTCCTGTTTCCCTTTTCTCGCCATAAATTTGTTGCCTCGCCACGGCCAAACCGTTTGAGATATCCAAAATCCGTTTGCAATTAAACAACTTCAATGTGTTCGCAACAAGTTAAAAAAAGCTTGGTGTAAATTGGATAAACCCTGTAGGAGTAGTAGTATAAAATTCATAGCCTGTTTTTTCAAAAAATTAACATTCAAACCAAAATAGCTGACTTCCTGTTGGTCGGAGCTAATGAATGTAAATTAGAAAATTGTCCGGCTTGATGAGAATAATATGTGTACCGAGTTTGGTGACTGTAAGAAAAACTAACCCCCACTTTTGTCAAAAGGTGGCGCTACTGAGCCCCTCCACCACGCCCATTTCTATGGCTTTGTCCATGTCTACTGGTTGACAATATTGATGTGTGTGTCGAGTTTCATGCAATTTGAAGCATGTTAAGAGCCTCAAAAACACTCAAGAATATTATTACAGTTTGACCTGTTGCCATGGCAACAATATTTCAAATATCAAAAATCCTGTCATAGGTCTACATCTGCTGTGTATTGACATTACACTGATGAAGTTTGAAGCAAATCAGGTAAAAATAAGAGGGTGATCTCAAAACATTTCAAAAAGTGATACACTTCCTGCTGCCAGTTGGTGGCGCTATAACTTTGACTCACAATATTCACATCCATGTGATCAGACTCCTATAACGAACACACTCGTGAAGTTTCATAAAGATCAATATATGTATTAAGACGTTATAACACATTTCCTGTTTCCTTTTTCTCGCCATAAATTCGTTGCCTCGCCACGGCCAAACCGTTCGAGATATCAAAAATCCCCTGGCAATTTTTAATCATCAGTGTCTTGACTTCATGCTGACCGAGTTTGGTGGCGATCGGATTAATCGTCTAGGAGGAGTATATCAAATTCCAGAGCATGCGTTTTTCAAACAACCCTTAATAGCTGACTTCCTGTTGGCGTGGCGATTAACTTAGAGCGCGAAAGTTGTTCGGCCCGATGAGGTCTATATGTGTACCGAGTTTCATACTAATACGTGCAAGCATGTTTAATATATGGACCAAATTTTCAGACTTTTTTCAAGGGGGCGCTGTCGAGCCCCCCTGCCACGCCCAGGTACCAGCCTCTCCGGCGTCCTAATGGCCGCGGATTCCAATGTGTGTGCCAATTTTCAAGAGTTTTTGAGCATGTTAAGGCCCCCAAAAAGCCCCGGAAGACGGGAAAAAAAAAAAAAAAAAAATATATATAATAATAATCCTTAGAAGAACAAGAGGGCCCTGCGCGAATTTTCGCTTGGGCCCTAATAAAAGAAGAATATGGAGGAGGAAATGGTTGGAGAGACTGTGACAGAGCACTCGCATAACAGAGCACTGATTTGCCTGTGATTTCGGGCATTTGTCTGCGATTTCACAAAACCTGTCTGCGAGCTAAAGTCGGGGCTAAAATCATGCAGCCTGAACTCGCAATGAGAAAAAACCCAGACATTTCAGATTATGATGATATTCTGCACTCATTTGAAATAGACTTATAACATTCTGTGACATGAAAGTCATCTCAATTTAAACAATCTCATGCATGTGGCTTTTGTGGTTTGTCATCATAGGAGCATCAGCCGCTGCAGTAAATGTGGTTTGAAATTTACATAGTCCTTTTATGTTTAATCGTTTTAAATGCACATTGCCCGCCGTGCACAGCTGACCTGAAGCAACCGGGGTGGCGGTGCCACCAGGCTTTGGCCCGCCATCGCTGCTCGCAGCTATATATATATATATATATATATATTATTTTTTTTTTTTTTTTTTTTTTTTGTCTTCCGGGGCTTTTTGGGGGCCTTAACATGCTCAAAAACTCTTGAAAATTGGCACACACATTGGAATCCGCGGCCATTAGGATGCCGCAGAGGCTGGTACCCGGGCGTGGCAGGGGGGCTCGACAGCGCCCCCTTGAAAAAAGTCTGAAAATTTGGTCCGTATATTAAACACGCTTGCATGTATTAGTATGAAACTCGGTATACATATAGACCTCATCGGGCCGAACAACTTTCGTGCTCTAAGTTAAACGCCACCCCAACAGGAAGTCAGCTATTAAGGTTTGTTTGAAAAACGCATGCTTTGGAATTTGATATACTCCTCCTAGGCGATTAATCCGATCACCACCAAACTCGGTCAGCATGAAGTCAAGACACTAATGATGAAAAATTGCCAGCGGATTTTTGATATCTTGAACTGTTTGGCCGTGGCGAGGCAACAAATTTATGGCGAGAAAAGAGAAACAAGAAATGTGTTATAATGTCCGCATACACTGATTGATGTTTATGAAACTTCAGGTGTGTGTTCGTTATAGAAGTCTTATCACATGGATGTGACTATTGTGAGTCAAAGTTATAGCGCCACCAACTGGCACTTTCAAAATGCATTGAGTTTACTCTGTTATTTTTACCTGATTTGCTTCAAACTTCATCAGTGTAATGTCAATACACAGCAGATGTAGACCTGTGACAGGATTTTTGATATTTTTAATATTGTTGCCATGGCAACACGTCAAACTTTAATAATATTCTTGGGCATTTTTGAGGCTCTTAACATGCTTCAAACTGCATGAAACTCGATATGCATATCAATATTGTCATACAGTAGATATGGGCAAAGCCTTTGAAACGGGCGTGGAGCAGGGGTTGTAAAGCGCTACCTTTTGACAAAAGTGGGGGGTTCATTTAACTTAGTCACTGAACTTGATAGACATGTTGGTCTCATTAAGCCGGACAACTTTTTTTAACCTGTTAGCCAGCACCCCCGCTTTTGGAAAATCCCAAAAAATGACATACCCAAACTAAAACCGATACAGTTCATAAACCCTTTGCACTAAAAGCATAAGTAAGGTCTCATTTGAAAGCAGACACTTTGCAGTTTATGGTAAACTCATAATTAATTATTGTCACAAAGAAGAAAATAGTTTAAAATAGCTTTGAAAATTTGAAAAGTTATTAGAAATTTATTTTTATGAAATATATTTATGAAAATGAAAGTGAAGTTGGCCTTGTGGCAATCTAGAAATGCACTGCAGCTAAAGCCACATGTCTGACCATGTTATATTTCAAATCTGAAGATGATAGGTTTAAAACTCTGAGTTTTATTACATGTTTTTCAAGACCATGTCATGAGACTTTATTTAGAAAGGACTCTAAAATGTTAACTGATGTTTATTGTCATCTATTCAAGGGTATTGTCGATATTGTGTTTGTGGTGCTAAGTGCCCCATTCAGTTTCAGTCTCCCCTGAACACATTCACACCTCTCCAGCCATCTTATAGCTCTAATTATTCTTTTCTTTTGTCTCTATTATAATTACTGATGTTCTATTCAAGATGATTTAATCCCTCATTTCATTCACCAAACTTCTCACTTCACCTTCTTTCAAACTGTATCTAATGCCCTTCTTGGAAAAAAAAGAGAGAAAAAAAGTGAGCTTTACTATTAAAAATTATTTATTTGCATTAGCTTTAGATTAGAACAGGTGCATCTCTGGGCTCGTTAGCATATTAGCTTAGCACACCAACAAAACACGACAATTTATAAGATTAAAAACACGTTTTTTTCTCCAAACTTATTAGTCGATTGTTTTAAATAACCTTTGATGTGATGTGGCTTTGGATCAAAAATCAGACAGAAAATATATCATTTTAGGCTATTCTACACAATGAGAAAAGCTATCTCGATTAGCATTGCTTTATAAATATTATCTACTATTATGAATACCTGACATGGCGTGAAGAACACAGATAAACCACATATCGTCACAATCCTGTATTTATTACTTTCAAAAGTGACGTTCTGTATGTTTATATCAATGATTATAGCGATGTCTGGTAGCCTCAGTTAGTTCCGTGTATGTCACATGACTGCCTCTTGTTCATGATGTATTATTTGTGGACTAAAGGTGCACAGAGTGCCCTCCGGCTTCGGGTATGAGTTGGACACACAGTAGTCAGTGTATACAGCGCTCATATGATGAAAACAGCGCGTTTTGGGTAAAAATTGAATAAATATGACTCATCTGTATAGAAAATTGACATAAACGTATGACGGTCCATCAATATTTCTCCAAATGTGCATGCTTTTAAGCTAAAAGCCCCGAGGGATGTTATTTTGTGGAGTTTTTTCATGATGATCGTACAGTTTTTTTCTCAATGGCTGAAGCTGACGCTCATATTTCAATGAAAAGGTAACGACTCCGTTTCTCATATTCATAACTCCCGACGCATATTAACGCATAACGGTCACTATAAATATATTCTCTAAATATTGTTTGAGTTACAATTTTTTATATATATATATATATATATTTTTTTTTTTTTTTTTTTTTTTTTTTTTACAATTACAGTTAGAATTTTTATATTATTTATTGATATAATTCAAATTTATTAAAAACCCATGTTTCAGTAAAATTTCACATGATTATAAAAGTGTCTGTTTAAAACAAACTTGCATACGTGAGCAGAAAAATCTAGAAATGTACCTTACTATTACCTGAGACTGACATTAAAATTGTCTTTGCAGGTTCTGTGAGGTTTGGCTCTATTTAATTTTTTCATTTTATTTTTTATCTTATACCACACGTATTAAAATTAAATGAAAGCATGCTTTTGGTGCATAAAATTGGTGCACAAACAACAGCTAAGGGGGATCAAAAAACACATGAAGAGAAGTGTTAAGATTATACAACATCAGCAATCACAGACATTCACATTAAGGCTGGATTAGTTTTTTCAGAGCACTGTGGAGTTTGCACAAATAACAGTATGTAATTTGCTCTAGAATTTTTATAGGGGTTGTCTAAGAAAAAATGCACACATTTCAGATTAGTATGATATTCTGAACTCATTTGAAATTGACTTTTTTGACTATTGATTCAATAACATTCTGTGACATGAAAGTCATCTCAATTTAAACAATCTCATGCATGTGGCTTTTGTGGTTTGTCATTATAGGAGCATCAGCTGCTGCAGTAAATGTGGTGTGAAATTGACAGTCCTTTTTAAGTTTAACCGTTTTAAATGCAGGCCTTAACCTGCTCAAAAACTCTTGAAAATTGGGCCATTAGGATGCCGCAGAGGCTGGTACCAGGGCATGGCAGGGGGGCTCGACAGCGCTCCCTTGAAAAAAGTCTGAAAACTTGGTCCATATATTAAACACACTTGCACGTATTAGTATGAAACTCGGGACACATTTAGACCTCATCGGGCCGAACAACTTTCATGCTCTAAGTTCTACGCCACCCCAACAGGAAGTCCGCTATTATGGGTTGTTTGAAAAACCCATGCTCTGGAATTTGATATACTCCTCCTATGCGATTATTCCGATCACCACCAAACTCGGTCAGCATGAAGTCAAGACACTGATGATGAAAAATTGCCAGCGGATTTTTGATATCTCGAACGGTTTGGCCGTGGCAAGGCAACTAATTTATGGCGAGAAAAGGGAAACAGGAAATGTGTTATGTCTGCATACATTGCAGACATTATAACATTATATAGGTCTCACCTGTGCTCGCGTGCTATCAACAACCGGGTGATGACGGCGTAAATGATTGGTCATATAGAGCATACGGCACTCACATTGAACAAAGTTTAGAGGAAGCCAGAATGTGTATCCATTGAAAGAAACATACATTAACCTAACTCTATTAGCAAGTGCGTGCAGAACCGAGTGTGCAGAACGGTACGGTTAGATTTTTTTTTTTTACAGAGAACCATTTCACCCCTAACACATGTATGCGCACGCACACACACACACACACACAGGCAGAGTGAGATTTAAAGATCAGTTGGAGTCTGACCAGTTAGTTGAGTTAGATGATTCAATAACATTTTAAACAAGAATAAAATCAATACTGTGATCATGCTGATAAGATTAATGTCCACTCTTGACAAATAAAAACATGATTTTTGTGATCTCATGCATGCACGTATTATTGCACATCATGTGAAGAAAATTCTGCATAGGCCTATGTTAAATTACAGTACCAGTCAAAAGATTGGACACATTTTTTTCTCTAACCAAATAATGGTTTTCTATATTAATATACTTTAAAATATAATGTATTTCTGTGATGCAAAGCGTCTGAACATTCCTACCTCTATGGCATTTCATATAGGCTAATATATTTGTTATATAGCCTAAATGTTAATGTGCAGTTGACAAACTATACATCATTTAAAAAGATCTAAGACTCAAGCTTCACATTTTGACTCTTAAAATCTTATATTGACCGTAATTTCTAGGGATGTCCCGATCACGTTTTTTTGCCTTCGAGTCCGAGTCATTTGATTTTGAGTATCTGCCAATACCGAGTCCCGATCCGATACTTCTATAATAGCCTACATAAAAAAGAATAAAGAAGAGCGAGAAAACAGATCCAGGAACAGTGCTTTTCAGCTTTTTCAGGTATCTAACAGTAATCAAATAGTAATCAAATATAAAATATCACTGCATATTATCTTTCCTGTATAAAATAAATAATGATTAATCATTATTGAAGTTACAAAAGCTATTCAGTCAAGAGCAGTGAATGATTTTTTTTTTTTTTTAATTTTTTGTTTGATTTAACATTAAAAACAGGCAGCAGGAATAGTTTTTTTTTTTTTTTTTTTTCCCTTTAAGATATGCACGATCCAGTACATATACTCTTACACATGCGCGGTCTTTCTCGACTAATATAAGTTCACTTAAGACATAACCGACTATGTTTGCTAGGATACTCGCTAGGACGGGCATGTTGACATAATTTTTGTATGAATTTGTCCGCTGAAGCGCAAGACTTGAAAGAGAACTCAGTATTTGCGCGCTGACTGGAATAAGCGTGTGCGCACTTCGGATGAGCGCACACAAATCTTCTCCAGCGCGCAAGCTCTCTTTCGTGTCTTGTTCTTGAAGGTTTAAATCAGCAAGGCTTAAATGAGTTTAGTTTAAACACAGACAGCAACGTGTGCTGTTAAGGTCTCACCTGCGCTTGCGCGCTATCAACACCCGTGTGATGACGGCGTAAATGACTGGACATTAGAGCAGACGGCACTCGCAGTTAACAGTGACTGTTTTGTCCATGCTTTCTGATTATCATTGTTGTAACGTTTTGTGCATCCATCGACTGAAACATACATTATCTGAACTCTGTCTGTTTTCCACGTTGCTATTTTAAACAAACCATATTAACCAATAGATGCGTCGTCATTCGAGATGGACCGCGGTGCAAGTGCGTACCGAACCGTAAGTGGAGAACCGTATGGTTTGATTTTTTTTTTTTACAGAGAACTGTTGCACCCCTAATACATATATATCCGAGTCCTGATCGGGAGGTAACGTCCGATTCCGATCGAGTCTGAAACCACGTGATCGGGCCCGATTTCCGATCGCGTGATCGGATCTGGACATCCCTAGTAATTTCTTAATATGCTTAAAAGCATGCACAGTTTGAAAAATATTGATGGATTCTCATATGTTTGTCAATTTTCTATACAGAGTAATATTTATTCAATATTTATTGTCATTATACACCTGCTCTGTACACCTTTAGTCCACAAATGCCTCCTAAAGAAGAACAGGCCATGTGATATTCCAGGAACTAACAGATGCTTCCAGAGATCGCTATAATAATATGCAGATAAACACTTTTGAAGACAATAAATACACGATTGAGACAATGTATACGTGTATTGCCTCAGAATTTGCGTCTGAATAGCGCTAGCTCCGTGGGCATGGCCGCATTAACGGATAATGAGCTGAATCACGGGCGTCTGATTACATAAACAGAAAATGTTTGTTTTCGATTTGACTTGCACAATTTGAAACCTGACATTTCAATGTTTCTTTAGACATAAGTCTGTTTTTTTTGTGATTAGTATTCACTAAGTTCATTTTCTGAGAACTATCAGATTGGACTTCGTTCAGAGGGAGACGACAGATCACGCATCATGTTTTTTTGTTTTACAAAAAGCACAACATTTTGTTTTTACACAAATAAAAGATATTCAACCGATTAAAATGGTGTATAAGTCTTAATTGTATGTGCAACATAGACTGAGTATTTTGAGTCTCTCACACTGGTAAGAAAAAAATCGAGGTAGTATCGCCGGCGCTACCTCCGACTCCAGAGTGTTAAAAATAGATATTTGCTGCCCTCTAGTGCCTATTCTATATATGACATTTGAATATTATTTTAATTATTTTAACCAAAGAGCAGTTATCTGCCTAATTTTAACTTGCACATACTTCTTGGAATTAAAAAAAAAATTAAAATAAGACCAATATATATGTATCGAGTTTGGTGACTGTAGGTAAAACTATCCCCCCCCAAGGTGGTTGTCAAAAGGTGGCGCTATAGAGGCCCTCCTCCCTGCCCATTTGTAGGGCTTTGCCCATGTCTACTGAACAACATCGCTGGTGTGTGTGAGTTTTATGCAATCTGAAGCATGCTAAGAGTCTCAAAAGCATCCAAAACTAATATTAAGTTTAATGCATTTCTATGACAACAGTGTTTTAAAATATCAAAAATCTTTTCACAGGTCAACATTTGCCATGTCTTGACATTATTCTGATGAAGTTTGAAGCAAATCGGGTAAAAAAAAAAGATTATCTCAAAGCATTTTGAAAGTGAGACACTTCCTGCTGTCAGTTGGTGGCACTATAACTTTGACTCACAATAGTCACATCCATGTGATCGGACTCCAACAAACACACAGCTGTAGTTTTATAAAAATGCAGAAGTTATAACACACTTCCTGTTTTCCTTTTCCTGCCATAAATTTTTTGCCTCGCCGTGGCCAAACCGTTCGAGATATCAAAAATCCGCTCGCAATTTAGCACCCTCAATGTCTTGACTTCATGCTGACCGAGTTTGTTGGTGATCGGATTAACCCTCTGGAGTCTGAGGCTGATTTGGGGCTTGGAGAAGTTTTGACATGCCCTGACATTTGTGCTTTTTTCAGTTGTTCATAAAAATATTAATGACAAAAGTGTCATTACACTGTATTTAGCACAAACTAGGCTACAATAATATGTGAGGAACATGTATGTACATGTTTGTGTTTTTGAAGGAATAACATTTATGCGTGGTTATTGAAAAAACAAAAAACTTAAGTCACTGAAATAAGGCCAAAAAAAGTATAGTAAATCTGTGTTTACAATACTTTAGGGTATTGGAGGTTGTAGACTAGAGTTTTTGCTTCAAAATTATGTAAAAATTATGCTGCCTATTCCTTCATATAAAACAATATATTGATTTAGTTTTTGTAAGACACTTTTTGCCAAGAAACACAGTATGCGAGGAGGCGTGAATCACCACTGAAAATGGGCCATTCTCACCTGAGAAGACAAAAGAATTGGATAGTAACGAGCTGAAATGACTTGCATATTAATGAGGCATTTCAGTCAGGTAGGCTATGAAAAAAAACCTTCTGTGATGTCTCAAGCTCATCATGATATATGAAACATACAGAAAAATATTATTACATTATAAAGTAATGGTTTTATATTATACTTTAAGATATAATGTATTTTTTGTGATGCAAAGAGTCTGAATATAGGCTTTTAGTTTAAAAGCATGCACATTTGGAGAAATATCGGATTCTCATATGTTTGTCAATTTTCTATACAGAGGAGTTATTTTTATTTAATATTCATTGTCATTACTATGAGCGCTGGTGTTTTCAATTCATCCTTGAAGTCGGAGGGCGCTCTCTGTGCATTTTTAGTCCACAAATTCATCTAAAAGAAGAAGAGGCTATTCCATGAATGGAGTTTCCAATTCATACTGCAGCCGGAGGACGCTAAAGAAACAAAAACTCATCTAAACTTCATCTATAGAAGAAAAGAAAACAGGAACTAACTGCATGTCTTCTAGAGCTCGCTAACCATGACTTTTACATCCAGATAAACACTTTTCAAGACAATAAATACACGATTGAGACGATGAATGCATGTATTGCCTCTGAATTTGCGTCTGAATAGCGCTGGCTCCGTGGGCGTGGCCGCATTAGCGGGTAATGAGCTGAATCACAGACTTCTGACATGGCTCTCTTTTCATATGGATTACATAAACACAAAAGGTTTGTTTTCGATTTGACTTGCATGATTTAAAACCTGACATCTTAACGTTTTTTTAGACATAAGTGTAATTTTTCTGTGATTAGTATTCACTAAGTTACAGTTAATTTTCTGAGAATTATCAGAGAAATCACGCATCATGTTAGTTTTCGTTATTTTACAAAAAGCACAACATTTTGTTTTTACTCTGAGTGTATATAGAATATCTTTTATTTGTAGTTTCAATTGATATATTACTTATGTCTCTATGACAAAAAATGACGGAGTATTTTAAGTCTGTTTTGCTGCAATGTGGGAAAAAAACCTGCAAAACGCGCCGGCGCGTTTTCAGACCTCAGAGTGTTAATCACCTAGGAGGAGTATATCAAATTCTAGAGCATGCATTTTTCAAACAACCCATAATAACTGACTTCCTGTTGATCTGGCGTATAACTTAGAGCATGAAAGTTGTTAGGCCCGATGAGGTCTATATGTGTACCAAGTTTCATACTAATACATCCAAGCATGTTTGATGTACGGACCAAGTTTTCGGACCCCATTCAAGGGAGTGCCATAGAGCCCCTGTGCCACACCCGAGTCCCATCCTCTGCAGCATCCTAATGGTGGCAGATTCCAATGTGTGTGCCAGAATTTTTGAGCAAGTCAAGACCCCCAAAAAGACCCAGATGGTTAAAAAAAAAAAAAAAATAATCCTTAGAAAAACAATGGGGCCCTGCACCACTAGTGACTTGGGCCCTAATAATCCTTAGAAAAACAATAGAGCCCTATGCCTTAGTCTCTTGGGCCCTAACAATAATAAAAACAGCAATTCCAAGAGGGTCCTCTCACCATTTGGTGCTCTCGCCCTAAATATAACTGCAAGCAGCGATGACGGGCCCAAGCCCGCTGCCACCTCGTTTTAGAGCAACTGCGCACAGCGGGCAATATGAATTTAATCTGGATAAATGTAAAAGAACTATGTCAAAGTCATTTGAATACACCACATTTACTGCAGCCAGTAGGTGCCACTATGACCGTGATACATCCATGAGAACATTTAAAATTAAAGAAAACATTTTATATAAAGGCCATAAAGTAGACATTGTCATAATTCATCAACTTGTTCATTAGCAATCGCTTGGCATAAATCTGTGCTTTTCATTAATTGAGAATCACTTTGAAGCAGCCTGAAGTGCTGTTGCGTAAGCATGTAGAACGCGCAACAACGCCGCCTTGTGACATTGCAACATGCAGCGCCCTTTGTGAAATATCCACCACATTTTTTTCCACTAGTTATTCGTTTGCAGATGGTTTCATTATCTTGGGCGGATTCAAAAGTATGAGAGGATAAAAATAATAAAAGCATAAATGTGTCTCCAAATAGGGCGGCCATTAATATACCTAATCTGGTCGCTTTTCAAATAACCAAACCACTTCCATCTAACTGAATTCATGCTACATTTTTTTTGTCGACAATTTCTTCATTTTTGGATAATAACTCAAGGTTAGTTTCACTTTTATCGCTGCTCATTTTTATCTGCCTTGAGTCGAGTTTTCTTTGCAAATTGTCGTAGGAAATTGACTTTTTTCTTTGACATGAGTGTTTAAAGCTGTACGCTGATCGGCTGTTGAAGCATATTTCTGCTGTATGATTGGCTCTTATATTAATCCATATTGAGTAAAAATGCCTAGAGCTTATCATCATTATCGACATATATTTTATCGCGATTCAATATGATATTGTTTATCTGCGCAGCCCTAATGTGAAGTCTGAGGCAGATCGGACATTGTATGGTTGTATGCTAATGAGAAACAGCAGCAGGATTATTAGGCTGCTGTCACTTAACTGCACAGACCAAATATACTTATGGTTACATTAATTGAAGACACGACCGACTGTGTTTTCACCCACAATTAAGCAATGTCAGTTTTTTTTTTTTATTACTTGACCTACCCATTCGCAGATTATCTGCAGCGCCAGCGGATATAACTGCGATCTGCGCATCACTAGGCAATGCACATCATGCTTTAGCTAGCAAGTCAATTCACAAGTTCTAGCCATTTGTGTTAACCCTTAAATTGGCAACTGGTATCGGAATCGGCAAATTTGCTTTTGCTTTTTAAAAAAAAAAAAAAAAAACTGGCCATGAAAAAACATGACCGGTGAATATCTGTTCTAGAGCGTTTACACCTGAAAGTGACACAATGTCATGACAATCACACAGAGTGTCAGTTTGATTCACTTTTTGTGAGAGAGCAGGCACAATTCACTTCTCTGTTGAAGATGAGTTTGTTAATATCATAAATTTAAACGCATTTACAAGCCAGGAATAAATGCTGCTGCAGCAAGACTTTTGGAAGGCAACTGAATGAAAATATCTAGGTTCACAAAAGGTTCACAAAGAGCTCAAAAGAATACATGTAAGCTTAATCTGTTTAAAGACTTATATATTAAAGGGATAGTTGACCCAAAAATGAAAATTTTGTCATTACTCACCCTCATGTCGTTCCACACCCCTAAGACCTTTGTTCATCTTCAGAGCACAAATTAAGATATTTTTGATGTAATCCAAGAGCTGTCTGACTCCTCCATAGATGGCAATTTAACCACAACTTTCAAGGTCCAGAAAGGTACTAAAGACATTGTTAAAATAGTCCACATGACTGCAGTGTTTCAACCTTAATTTTCTGAAGGAATAAGAATCCTTTTTGTGTGCAAAATCAAAACAAAAATAATGACTTTATTCAATATCTTCTCTTCTATGTCATTCTCCTATGATGTTTACGTTCTGCGCTTCCAGGTTCTACGTCAGAAGACGTTCTGACGTAGAACCTGGAAGCGCTGAATGGAAATTTAAATACAAAGTTTAATATTAATTCATTAATATAGTAATTATATAAATATTTTATATAAATTCTATAATATAATATTTGGGGGCAGTTGTGGCCTAATGGTTAGAGAGTCAGACTTGTAAACCAAAAGTTGTGGGTTCAAGTCTCAGTATCAGCAGGAATTGTCGGTGGGGGGAGTGAATGTACAGCGCTGTCTTCCACCCTCAATACCACGACTGAGGTGAGACCCTTGAGCAAGGCACCGAACCCCCAACTGCTCCCCAGGTGCCACAGGTTTGTGTGTACGCAGTTAGATTGGACAAATGCGGAGCACAAATTCCAAGTATGGGACATCATACTTGGCTACATGTCACATCACATTTTAAATATAATAAATAATTAGCAACAAAAGATAGGGAATTGTAATCATTTAAAGAAATATGTGATCTCTGATTATAATCTTAAAATGTTATCTTAATGTTTATATACTATAAATAAGTTGAAGACAAATTTGTCACATTTTTAGCTAGACATTACTGAATGCATTGCTGTCCAATTAAATACATAATACATAAAATAATACTTCTATAAAGAGTCACCTACTGTCTTGTATTAGAAAAACCACATGGCAGTTTTATCACCGTATTGTCTGCATGAGCCATTAAAGCCATTGGTAAGCACACACTTGAGAATAATGAAATTGTTTTAACATGTAATAATTTTACTATACATTTTTCTCCTCTCCTCAAGGAAATGTACTCACCCATGTTCTGCATAAATGTATCAATGTTTTGCCTTTTTTTTTTTATTTTGTTATTCCTTATGTTGTTTCTAAATCTCAGTCAGTTTAGTGAGATTAGTTATTGAGGAGATGTTTTACTTATCCAAAGTGCGCATATCTTTCTTTTCTGCAGTATCTGGCCACTAGAGCGTACAACATAACTTTTCTAATGGAAGAAGTATTGCAGCGCTACTTGTGTGACGAGTTAGCAGAAAGGCGAAAAGTACATGAAGAAGAGATGAAAGAACTGTCAAAGTAAGTTGGCTTTGGATATAGTGGTTTTCTTAAAAGATTAGTTAACTTTCAAATGAAAATTACCCCAAGCTTTACTCTATTCAATTCAATTCATATTGCTTTATTGGCATGACATTTTTAGGTACATATTGGCAAAGCATTGCATAAAGCAAACAAACAAACAAACAAGAACATATATTCTCACTCTCAAGCTATCCTAGGTGTATATGACTCTCTTCTTTCTGATGAACACAATTGGAGAAATATTAATAAATATCCTGACACATCCAAGCTTTATAACAGGGGACACGTGTATGAGCTGAAGAAAGTGTTTCCATCCACATTCATCCATCCATAAACGTGTACTCCACACGGCTCCAGGAGGAATACAGACCGCATTCTGTATTCAAGTTATGAAGAAAGTGTAAACAGGCATCGCGTCAGTTGCACTTTTTCCGTAAGTTGAATAGGGAAGGCGTAGGACGTAGCATAAGCGTTTTGAACTGCAAGAGATTTACACTTTCTTCGTATATTGAATACTGAAGACTGTCTATATTTTACTTCATAACTTGTTAAATTATTTATTTATTTTTTCACACAAATGCATCCCTTCACTTCAGAAGGCCTTGAGCTGTGAGGAGTACACATTTATGATGGGTGGATGTGGATGGATGCACTTTCTTCAGCTCATACTCGTAAACCCCATTTACTGCCATTATAAAGCTCAGATGTGTCAGGATATTTATTCATATTTCTCTGATTGTATTAATCATAAAGAAGAAAGTCATATACACCTAGGATGGCTTGAGGGTGAGTAAAACTTGGGCTAAATTTCATTTGAAAGTGAACTAATCCTAATCCTTTAACACTTTTCTGGCCTTTGCTGTACCATGTCTACACACACACACACACACACCTAGATTTTAACCACTTCTCAAAGGCTGTTATCTTTGATAACAAAGACAAAAATTAATGATTCATCACATAGCTATTTATCTACATTGCAAGAGTTCTCCATTGCTTGCCAGGACATTGGTATTGTCTCTTGTTCATGTGTGCATCTTGCACTTTCTTCTTCTTTCAGCTTGAACCAGGAAGTGCCCATCTTTGTTTGCACCATGGCATTTCCTACCATTCCCTGCCCACTGCATGTTTTTGAGCCTCGATACAGGCTTATGATACGCAGATCTATGGAAACGGGAACCAAACAGTTTGGCATGTGCATTGCTGATGAACTAAAAGGGTAAGAGGCTTTGAATCAAATTTTAAGTGTGGGTCTACATTGATTTACTGGTTAATCAAGGCAAATCTGTTTGGTACAGTATTGCAATTCAAAAGGTGAATACATAAAGAAACTAGTAAGAGTTTGTTTTGTTTTGTTTTTTTGTTTTTTTTTTCCCCCTGTGTTCACTTCATTTTAAATTTGTCGTCAGCCAATTAAAGTCAAGTCAAGTCAAATTTATTTATATAGCGCTTTTTACAATTGGTAATTGTTTCAAAGAAGCTTTACATATTAGAAGCACAGAAAAAAAAGAAGTGGTTAAAAATAAGCTGTACAAGCAAGCGTGGTAATGTGTAACATATACAAGATGGTGCTACATTAAGCCAATATTGGCTGACTCCCAGGGATGGAAAAAAAAACCCAGCGTGCTAACACTGGGAAAAAAGTCCTAGGAGGGAAAAAACCCCTTGGAAGATATATATAATATATGTAAATGGATATGGAGATCAAAATCTGAATTATACACTTTTATTATTGAGATTAAAAATAGATTATATATAAATATATGTAAGCGGATACAGGGATTAAAAATCTGAATTATAGATGCTGCCAGAACTGGATCTGTAGGCCCATTGTCTCCTGGGCTACGTTGTAGTCAGGTCCAGACACAGGTTCTCCATCTGATCTGGATACGGCCTGGATCCAGCACCCGGCAAACCTCAGGATAAGCAGAGAGACTGATATTAGCGTAGATGCCATTCTTATTCTGATGTACAGGTATATCTAGTGTTATAGGAAATGTTCTCGGTTCTGGCCGACCTAATTATTGCAGCGTAACAATCCTTTAACGGATTTGAAAAATGTTAATGTGTTGATAATGTGTTATGTGTATGCAAGAGCAAAGAGATGTGTTTTTAGTCTAGATTTAAACTGACAGAGTGTGTCTGTCTTCCTGTCCTAGCTTCCAATGCTAGGAAGATTGTTCCAGAGTTTAGGTGCAAAATAGGAAAAGGATCTGCCGCCTTCAGTTGATTTTGATATTCTGGGTATTATCAACTGGCCTGAATTCTGAGATCGCAATAGACGTGAAGGACTATAATGCATTAAGAGCACACTTAGGTACTGGGGAGCTAAACCATTTAGAGCTTTATAAGTAAGTAGCAAGATTTTAAAATCTATACGATGTTTAATAGGGAGCCAATGTAATGTTGACAGAACTGGGCTAATATGGTCATACTTTCTGGTTCTAGTAAGAACTCTAGCTGCCGCATTTTGGACCAACTGTAGTCTGTTTAAAAGGCAAGCAGAACAACCACCCAGTAGAGCGTTACAGTAATCTAGGCTTGAGGTCATGAATGCATGAACCAACTGTTCCGCATTTGTCATTGAGAGCATGTGTCGTAATTTAGATATGTTTTTTAGATGGAACAAGGCGGTTTTACAGATACTGGA
Organism: Chanodichthys erythropterus; assembly: GCF_024489055.1. Lineage (NCBI taxonomy): Eukaryota > Metazoa > Chordata > Actinopteri > Cypriniformes > Xenocyprididae > Chanodichthys > Chanodichthys erythropterus. Next base: position 59,384,249 of record NC_090232.1, on the reverse strand, counting down.
AACATGACTTTCAAATGAAAGATTGGTATCAAAGAGCACACCCAGGTTCCTAACTGAGGACGAAGATTTAATGGAGCACCCGTCAAGTGTTAGAGAGTATTCAAGGTTTTTTCGTGAGGAAGTTTTTGGTCCAAAGATTAGGATATCAGTTTTTTCTGAATTTAATAATAAGAAATTTCTTGTCATCCAGTTTTTAATGTCAGCTATGCATTCTGTTAGTTTTGTGAATTTGTAGGTTTCGTCAGGGCGCGAGGAAATATAGAGCTGAGTATCGTCAGCTTAGCAGTGAAAACTAACACCATGCTTCCTAATTATCTCTCCTAAGGGCAGCATGTACAGAGTGAAAAGCAACGGTCCTAGTACTGAGCCTTGTGGTACTCCATATTGAACTTGTGATCGATACAACATCTCTTCATTAACTACTGCAGATTGATAACGGTCAGATAAGTAAGATTTAAACCATGCCAAAGCAATTCCACTAATGCCAATATAGTTTTCAAGTCTTTTTAGAAGAATGTTGTGATCGATAGTGTCAAAAGCAGCACTAAGATCTAATAACACTAATAGAGAAATACAGCCACGATCAGATGATAAGAGTAGATCGTTTGTAACTCTAACGAGAGCAGTCTCAGTACTATGGTATGGTCTAAATCCTGACTGGAAATCCTCACAGATTCCATTTCTTTCTAAAAAGGAGCACAGTTGTGTTGAAACTGCCTTTTCTAGTATCTTTGACAGAAAAGGTAGATTCGAGATTGGCCTGTAATTTACTAAATCTCTCGGATCTAGTTGAGGTTTTTTAATAAGAGGTTTAATAATAGCCTGCTTAAAAGTTTTTGGCACGTATCCTAGTGTTAAAGATGAATTAATTATATCAAGAAGTGGACCTACGACCTCTGGAAGCATTTTTTTCAGTAGTTTAGTCGGCATTGGGTCTAACATACATGTTGTTGATTTTGATGATTTGATAAGTTTAGATAATTCTTCCTCTCCTATAGTGGCGAATGATTCTAGTTTTACCTCAGGGACACTATAGTGCACTGTCTGAAGCGAAACTGTAGACGGTTGCATGTTTTTAATTTTCTCTCTAATATTGTCAATCTTGCAAGTAAAGAAGTTCATAAAGTCATTACTGCTGTGCTCTTTGGAAACGTCAGCAGTTGAATCTCTGTTTCTAGTTAATTTAGCCACTGTGTCAAATAAATACCTAGGATTATGTTTGTTTTCTATTAAGAGATTTGAAAAATAAGTAGATCTAGCATTTCTTATAGCCGTTCTGTACTCAATCATTTTTTTCTTTCCACGAAAGGTGAAAAACTTCTAGTTTTGTTTTCTTCCAACTACGTTCGGCTTTTCTCACAGCTCGTTTTAGAGCCCGAGTGTGCTCATCATACCATGGATTAGTTTCCTTAATCTTCTTTAGACGTAAAGGAGCGACTGCATCTAATGTGCTGGAAAAGAGAGAGCCAATAGTTTGTTGCAGCATCGAGTTCTTCTAAGTTGTCAGGTATACTAAGGCGATGAAACTGCTCGGGGAGATTATTTATAAAGCAATCTTTAGTGGTAGAAGTGATGGTTCTACCATATTTATGGCAGGGTGGTGGTTTTGTAGCCTTGGCTAACTGTAGTATACACAAGCCTAAATAATGATCTGATATATCATCACTCTGCTGTAGAATTTCAACAGCATCAATATCAATTCTATGCGACAGTATTAGATCTAGGGTTTGATTACGACAATGAGTGGGTCCTGACACGTGTTGTCTAACTCCAATAGAGTTTAAAATGTCTGCAAATGCCAACCAAATGTGTCTTTATTATTATCTACATGGATATTAAAATCACCAACAACAAGGACTTTATCCGCAGCCAGTACTAACTGATAGAAAATCAGCAAATTCTTTGATAAAGTCAGTATGGTGCCCTGGTGGCCTGTATACAGTAGCCAGCACAAATGTCAACTTACATAATGTTACATAAAGCACCATCACTTCAAAGGAATTATATTTGAAATTCTTTTGAATTGTTCTGAATATATTACTATAAATTACAGCAACACCTCCCCCTTTGCCTTTCTGTCGAGGATTGTGTCGATAATCATAACCTTGAGGACTAGACTCATTTAAAGTAATGTAATCGTCCGGTTTTAGCCAGGTTTCTGTCAAACACAGCACATCTAGATTATTGTCTGTGATAATATCGTTTACAATAAGGGCTTTTGAAGAAAGTGATCTAATATTTAACAACCCAAGCTTTATCATTTGTTTATCATTATTATCTCTATTTTTTATTTGTTGAACATCAATTACATTTTTACTATTAAATGGGTTTGGAAGTTTTATGGGTTTTTTTTCATTCGGAGTACAGACACAGTCTCTATGTGATAATATCTAGGTGCGAGAGTTTCTGTGTGTTGGGAATTATCTGACTTCTGTAAAGTGAGGCAGCTAGCAGACAGTCGGTTTAGCCAGTCTGTCTGCTTCCTGTCCTGGGCCCCAGTTTGTCATGTTTTAGTTCTAAGACTATGTGCCATATTACTAGAGAGAAGAGCAGCACCATCCCGGTACAGATGAATACCATCTCTTTTCAACAGGTCAGGTCTCCCCCAAAAGCTTTTCCAATGGTCTATGAAACCTATATTATTCTGTGGACACCACTTAGACAGCCAGCCATTGAGTGATGATAATCTGCTAACTATCTCATCACTCCGACGAACAGGAAGAGGGCCAGAACAAATTACTTCTCCTGACATTGTACTTGCTAGTTCACACACCTCTTTAATGTTAATTTTTGTGATCTCCGACTGGCGAAGTCGAACATCATTTGTGCCGATGTGAATAATAATTTTAGAGTATTTACGATTAGCATTAGCCAGCACTTTTAAATTTGTTTTTATGTCAGGTGCTCTGGCTCCCGGCAAACATGTGACTATGGTGGCTGGTGTCAGTATTTTCACGTTCCGTGTAATAGAATCGCCAATGACTAGGGCACTTTCAACAGGATTCTCAGTGGGTGCGTCACTGAGTGGGGAGAACCTGTTTGATGTTCTTACTGGAACGGAAGAGTGGTGTTTTCCACGGCTAGGCCGCCTCACCGTTACCCAAGTGCCCTGCTGCGCGGGCTCTACAGCCCGAACCGAACAATGTACAGAGTTCACTAAGCTAGTTGCATCCAAAACAGTATCTGAGGCCCCTACTTTCTTACTATCCTCGATTAAAGTTTGGATGCGTGTCTCTAATTCTGAGATTCTCTCTGTCAGCCTGACTATTTCCCTACATTTATGACATGTAAATCCCTCGTCGCTGACAGAGAGAGCTACACTAAACATGTTACAGACTGTGCAAAATATGACTGAGGGAGAGGATGACATGACTCACCGTGTTTGTAGACTGATCCGATCCGATTTACCACAGCTGTTTGATGAACGCGTTAAAAAAGGAGAGCGCGAGACTGATAACAAGTTAACCAGCGAGATCCAACTGCGTTACAGCGATTTAGATTCAAAGATTACAAGCTAGCGACGTCAGATTAATGTGGTAGGCAATAATAATATAATCAAAAATCAATAAAAGTAAGAGAAAACTAAGCTATACGGAGACGCAAACACCAGCTGTTTGATGAACGCATTTAAAAAGGAGCGCGCAAGACTGATAACAAGTTAACAAGCGAGATGCAAACGCGCTGTAACAGCGATTTAGATTCAAAGATTACAATCTAGCAACGTCAGATTAATGTGGTAGGCAATAATAGTAATACAAGCAACAATGAATAAAAGTATGAGATTCAATAAAAGTAAGAGAAAACAAGGCTATACTGAGACGCAAACACCAGCAGGAGGCAGACAGAAGCACTGCTGCTGCTGTTTGTCTGTTCTCCCACTAAGGGTTAGTTCACCCAAAAATGAAAATTATGTCATTAATGACTCACCCTCATGTCGTTCCAAACCCGTAAGACCTGTTCATTTTCGGAACACAGTTTAAGATATTTTAGATTTAGTCCGAGAGCTTTCTGTCCCTCCATTGAAAATGTATTCTGTCCATGTCCAGAAATGTAATAAAAAACATCATCAATGTAGTACATGTGACATCAGAGGGTCAGTTAGAATTTGTTGAAGCATCAAAAATACATTTTGGTCCAAAAATAACAAAAACTATGACTTTATTTAGCATTGTCTTCTCTTCCGGAATCCTTTCCATTGAATTGATTCCATTGAATCCTTTCATCTGGCGGCATTGGTAATGCACTTTTAATGCACTTGGTTGTTTTTGGCGATTAGGACATCCACAACATTTTGAAGCATCAAATACATTTTGGTCCAAAAATAACAAAAACTACGACTTTATTCAGCATTGTATTCTCTTCTGGGTCTGTTGTCAATTCGGCTTCACGACTCCGCTTCTTCTTCTTCTTCTTCTTCTTTCCTGTTTTACGGTGGTTAGCATCCAGCTTATTGGTGCATTACCGCCCCCTTCTGCTCCACAGTGTGGTTCACGACTCTGCAGTACAATGCTGAATAAAGTCGTAGTTTTTGTTATTTTTGAACCAAAATGTATTTCCGATGCTTCAAAAAATTCTAACTTACCCACTGATGTCACATGGACTACTTTGATGATATTTTTATTACCTTTCTGGACATGGACAGTATACCGTACATACATTTTCAATGGAGGGACAGAAAGCTCTCTGACTAAATCTAAAATATCTTAAACCATGTTCTGAAGATAAACAGAGGTCTTACGGGTTTGAAACGACATGAGGGTGAGTCATTAATGACATCATTTTCATTTTTGTGTGAACTAACACTTTAAAGGGTCGTGGAATGCCACGTATTTCAGTACTGATTAGTTCTCACCAGTTTTGAAAAAGGTGTGGTAATGTTGAGTGGAAGGGGAAGAAGGGGAAGAAAGGAGACTAAACTCACAGTGAGTAAAAACATCAAAGATTCACAGAAATGTACACTGCAATTTACTATTGCATGCAACAAAATTAACAAATATCTAGGGCTATCTTTTTTTTTTTTTTTCTTTTTTTTTTTTTTACAATTAACGCAGTATCATTTTGTTCCTGGCATCCTTTGGCTAGCGTGATAATATATGATCATGCACTCATTCATTCAAGTGCCTTTTAAAGGGTTAGTTCACCCAAAAATGAAAATTCTGTCATTAATTACTTACCCTCATGCCGTTCCACACCCGTAAGACCTTTGTTAATCTTCAGAACACAAATTAAGATATTTTAGTTGAAATCCAATAGCTCCGTGAGGCCTCCATAGGGAGCAATGGACACTTCCTCTCTCAAGATCCATAAAGGTACTAAAAACTAGTGGTGGGCATAGATTATTTTTTTTAATCTAGATTAATCTCACTGTAATCTTGGAATTAAACTAGATTAAAATAGCTCATTTGAATTCTGCCGAAGACATTCAGAATATGTATGCTACCCAAATAATGACTAATAGTAATCTGCCATTTTGTCCGACAAAGCAGTCAGGAGTTAGAAGATTAACCTTTGTGGAGTTAAACTTGAAAAATTGTGTATATTGATGTCTTTCTGCGTTTGAAACAACATTGATTCTCATATTTATTTGATGCTATAAATGGACTAGTAGTAAGAGATGATCGGTTTACGAGTCTCTTGAGCTGAGGCGCTACAGCAATCGGTCACGACCATGGTCACGACACATTAAAGAACAACAAAACGTTTTTTATTGTTTGAATTTCTTAAAAAACTACACAGTTTTAAAGCTGGGACTTTGTTTAATATCATAAGTAACCTGCTCTGTCTTGTCTATCGACGTGTTGTCTGTGTCCTCTTTGATCCGCAATGTATATTTCACTGTGTGACGTGACCGCGCCACGGCTTGTCAGACAAAGCAACAGTAACTAAGGGGGGCTGGTCTTTGCGAAGGGTCAATTCGGCTAGGTATACATCCGCGCTAAAATATCAAGGTGAAAGTCATCATAGCTTGCGTAGTATAGACCCAGCTCCCAACCCAACTTTGAGAATATATTAATGGCGATATTTTTTTTATTGCCCGATAAGACTCTCACGTTAACGCAGCACGTTAAAGCCGATAACGGCCCACCACTACTAAAAACAATATAAAGCGATGAGAATATTTTTGGAGCGCCAAAAAAACAAAATAACGACTTATTTAGTGATGGCCAATTTCAAAACACTGCTTCATGAAGCATCGGAGCATAAATGAATTAGTGTGTCTCGTGAGTTACCTGTGTGCATCTCTTTTGTCTACAGCCCCCTCGTTGATTAAGCATATAGCTAATATAGGCTAACTTAATGATTCTTTAATGGATTTATTAAAGTATTTATGAATGACAGGCAACACTGACAGTGACAAGGCAGTCTTTATTTGAACTAATCATGTCATTTATTTAAATGAATTATGTAGAGTGTGAAATAAAACCAGCGTCTCTAACCACAGATTACTATATAAAAAGACATTACATTTATTGAAATGCATTTTAAATGAAAACAAAAATAATCAAACAGTTTGAAATTTCGATAGGGGATTGTTTTACTCATCATTATACTAATTGATGTTAAACTCCACATTTCCATTTATCGTGAAATTAGACATGGAAAAGGGTAGGGTTATTTCAGGTTTAGGCTTGGAGGTGAAATTATGTTTCGCTTTGCTTGTTGAGGTTCTATATTTCAGTATGTCATTCCATGCCCTCCTCTCTGACAAAGATTGGGCCCAATATGATCGCAAACTCGCCTTGTATCGGTGGCCTGTCACTGACTTTATCTGGCGACTTTCTAGTCCTGCATAAGAGTCGTCCAACAGCAGTGCTCCGCAAACTATGGTTTGTGTACATTTGTAAGATACCTTCCACCTGAACAACAAGAATTAAAAGTATACAATTTAGATTTGGAAAATAATATAAACACCGTTTAAATTCATGGGCAAAAACGAAATATCTATTACCAACCTCTTCACAAATATTTTTTTAGCATATTGCCAAGGTAGTTGAGCCCCATCGGCTCCCTGGTGAACCACACTTCGGTGCTCTCGAGTTTGCACAGAGGGATGCGTCTCGGATGCAAATAGAACGCTCCGGCATTTTCTGGACACTTTGACAAATATTTTTTAAAGCTGTCCACGGGACAAAGTGGGTCGCCGGGGCTCGCAAACATAAATCCTTGTAAATTTTCCCTATCGGATGCAGTGGGATCCTTGTGATTTTTTTGTCTCTGGGTTATGCGCCAGAGTCAGGTACTTTCCCATTCTCGTCTTGCTGGAGAACGAAAGACTCTTTTGATAGGTTACGGTTTCCTTCTCTTCCCTTCCATGCAAAATACAGCTGTATGTCAAACCAAACTTTTCTTAGAAGTCCTGTGGGTGTGAAAGGGGAGAGTGCAGGTGCATTTCTAATTTTCTCCAAGTCAGACTCAGTAATACGCGGATGATGAACGCTGGTGTTTTTTCCATTTTTCCTTGCAGCTTTTAAAACTGATTTAAAGACTGCATTGCTTGACTTGAAATCTATTACCTTATGATGTTGTATTTTGTAATGTGACGGTTAATACCTGCTCTGAGACACATCAAACTTGCGACACTGTATTCGCGTCCAGTGGTAGACTGAACAAAGGCATAAAACTCCCGCAATGTCTCATTTAAAAGTAGGTCTCGAAATCACAATTGTTCTGTCTTTGGCGCAGAAAGTCACGGAAAGTGCTAACTGCCCATTTAGCAATGAACTGGAGTCAATTATTCTGCTTAAACTATGATTACCATACCTCAAAACATTGTTCAGATGTTGAATTTCAAGATATTTGCAGGAGAGAGTATGTGCTTTTGGTACATAAAACGTAACCTTAGAACGTTTGTCAACCAATCAGATTCAAGCATTTAAGAGCCCCATAATATAAGTATTTTTAATAATTATACATTATTGTCAGCAGTACATTATTTTGTACATAACAAAAATTATATATTTTATTTTTATGTGTTAATAAAGGCTCTTTAGTTGTTTCAGTTTATTTGCCTAATAAATAACAATAAAAATGTTTTGTTTTAAATAAGTTTTTGACGGATTCCTAAAATATTTGTTTTCTCCTTATGACAGGTGGTCTAATAAATTTAAGCACTGTTTATATATTAGCAGTGAAAGAAAAAAATCTATGCATCTCGATTCTCTCTGCAATGATTCTAGATCGATTCTAAGAATTTCAGATTCGATTTTGAGCTTCCATAAAATATTCTTTCATAAAGTTTGGAAAGGTTGAAGCTTTATGAAATATGTGCTGTGATATACGCGTGCTTTGCTTGATGTTACAAATTTTCTACGAAGGCATCATTTATGTCGTTTGGAATGCTGTGGGCTTATATATTAAAAATATGAAGCTCCACACGGAGATATGATCTCACCATCGTCGAGTCCATCTGGGATTACATGAAGAAACAGTAAACTGAGACAGTCTAAATCCAGAAGAACTGCTGCAACATCTGAAAGATGCTTGAAGAAACCTAAATCCAAAACTACAGTACTGTGAAAAGTTTTAGGCACTTGCTGTAAAGTGAGGATGCTTTCAAAAATAGTCATAAATTTACAACCGTTTTTGTCCTAGGTACACTTGCATATAGTTTTTCAGCTTGCTTTGGAGGTACGTTTCTTCAAGCTTCTTGGAGACTTTACAGCAATTCTTCTGGATTTAGTCTGTTTTTTCGGTTTCTTGATGTAATCCCAGATGGACTTAATGATGGTGAGATCAGATCTCTGTGTGGAGCATACCTGCTGTTGTCAGACCCCTTGTGCATACAAAAATCTGCAAAAACAGACAAAAACAGTAGCCTGTAATACATTTATTAAAAAAAAAAAAAATTTCAAAAAACTGCTGTAGTCTAACAACAAAAAAATACTGTAATTATATTCCATTACTCCTTGTAATACATTTAATATTATATAATAAAAGAATACAATTCAATATGAGTATCCCACATTTCTGCCACAATACCATGGGTTCAGTTAGTGTTACTACAGTAAATCCATGGCACAATGTTTCTTGTGTTTGTCAGTGCTGTTGAGAATGACAGCAGTTTCATCTGGCTTTAAACTAGTTTAAATCACAGAGACATTTGTCAGGTTCGTAAAGTCATGAACCTGGAAAAGTCATGGAATTTTAAAATGGCAATTTCCAGGCCTGGAAAAGTTTTGGAAAAATAAATGAATCCAGAGAGTTTTGGAAAAGTCATGGAAATTTGTTTCAAAATATTTTTATAATGGAATATGTTTAAGTGAAAATATTGGTTAAACAAACTACAACACTTAACGTTCATTCAATCCATCCGACTGTGGCATTCCATCAGATTTCATTTCATTTTTTTTTTTTTTTTTTTTTTTAAATACGCAGCTTAGTGAAGCACAGCTCTGTGATCAGTAGTACATGCTGCTCCATCTGAAAGCCAGAGGGCGCTCTCATGCAGAAACTCCAAATATGACCTGCAGAAGTACGATATAATGCATGTCATTCCAGGAAATCCCTATGGGCATTATACCATCGCTGTAGCTGAATAAACAGAAGACTGAAGCGCTTTGATTGAACATGATTAATAAACACACAACTGCGATGGAACAGCATTTACTACTGTTTACAGAGCCATGCTTCATTGAAAAGTTGTGCATTAAAAATAATCGTAGCCTTTGCAATTTCATAATCGCACTAAGCTAAATCAGTTCAAGTGTGATTTCATGTTGATTGTGCAGCACTAGCATTGAGCATTATAACAATAACACACCTTTCTGTTGAGCTTATAAATGTGATGGACAGGCAGAGGTATTCAGATTAGTCATTGCTGAAACAAATAGTTTTCTTCAATGCGCACACTCTCTGACTGAATTCTGACTGAAACTCGCAAATTTTCCCATCATTAACAACAAAGTGCAGATTCAATGTAAAAGATTCATGTCGCAGTGTAGTCAGCTTCCGTGATTTTAACAGGAGTTGTTTGTGAGTGCTTAAACTCACGCTAGACCCAAGTTATGGACAGCTTCATGATCTGTCACATTCTCTGCTCCATCTAGCTAGCTATACAGTTTATTCCAGTTAATATAATGTATTCAACATATAGACTATAATTAACCCTCTGGAGTCTGAGGCTGATTTGGGGCTTGGAGAAGTTTTGACATGCCCTGACATTTGTGCTTTTTTCAGTTGTTCATAAACATATAAATGACAAAAGTGTCATTACACTGTATTCAGCACAAACTAGGCTACAATAATATGTGAGGAACATGTATGTACTGTTACGGTATGCTGGTGCAGAGATGAGGCAGATACGGATTTCCACAATAACGTAGAGCTTTAATCAAACAAAGGCAAGGAAACACCAAACATAACGTTAACACAACAGAAAACAACATTCAGAACGGACCAGGAGTGAAGGGAGTGAGTGTCATATAAAGGGAGTGCTAACAATAGAGTCCAGGTGCAGGTGATCCGTGATGATGAGGAGCTGACGAGGGAAGTGAGTGCAGGTGTGGAGAACAGGAGGATACTGGGAAATGGAGTCCAGGGAAACAAGGGATCTGTAACAGTACCTCCCCCTCCCGGTAGGCGCGTCCTCGCGCCGTAGATGTAACAACCGGGAGGGGGGCGGGCGCCCTGGAGACCTCAAACCGGAGCAGGGGGAGGAGTAAACTGGAGTGGAGGTCTCCAGGGCAGGTCCAAAAACCATGGCGGGTCAGGAGCCGTGGGCAGCCATGGGGGGTCAGGAGCCGTGGGCAGCCATGGGGGGTCAGGAGCCGTGGGCAGCCATGGGGGGTCAGGAGCCGTGGGCAGCCATGGGGGGTCAGGAGCCGTGGGCAGCCATGGCGGGTCAGGAGCCGTGGGCAGCCATGGCGGGTCAGGGGCTGAAGGCAGCCATGGCGGGTCAGGTGCAGCGGGCAGCCATGGCGGGTCAGGTGCAGCGGGCAGACATGCAGCGGGCAGACATGGCGGGTCAGGTGCAGCGGGCAGACATGGCGGGTCAGGTGCAGCGGGCCGCCATGGTGGGTCAGGAGCTGAAGTCCTCACGCCGTCAAGCCCAGTCGGCACAGAAGGACCGGCGGGAGATGGCGGAACGAAAGGCTCTGCCGACCGAAGCGCAGCCGGTGCTCCAGAAGGCCGCAGTTGAACACAGACGACAGACAACAAAGTGAACACCAGGGGGAGTGAGGAAGCCAACTGGAAACGAGGGATGGAGGGACGGAGCGGAGACGGAGGAGTGCAGTCCAGAGGGGAGGGCAGGCTGACGAGGGACCAAGGTGTGAACGGGGGCAGGATGGAGACTTGTGAGGCTGGAGGACTGATGGGCAACGGTGGAGCAGAGGGAGGTTGGAGCCAGGGTGTAGGTAATCGCCCAGAGGTCCGAGGTGGAGATCTGGGCGAGGGGGCTTGAGGTGAAGGTTCAGTGCAAACATAACTGGATGGAGGTGGGAGAGGGAGGCAGGGAGGGAAAACAGTCTTTGGGCTGGAGGGTTCAAAAACACAGTTCATAGGGGCAGTAGGTTCGGCGGCGGCGGCGGCTGGAGCGGCTGGCTCGGCGGCGGCGGCTGGAGCGGCTGGCTCGGCGGCGGCGGCTGGAGCGGCTGGCTCGGCGGCGGCGGCTGGAGCGGCTGGCTCGGCGGCGGCGGCTGGAGCGGCTGGCTCGGCGGCGGCGGCTGGAGCGGCTGGCTCGGCGGCGGCGGCTGGAGCTGAGGGCTCGTAGGCGGCGGCTGGAGCTGAGGGCTCGTAGGCGGCGGCTGGAGCTGAGGGCTCGTAGGCGTCGGAGACTGGAGAACTTTGCTCGGCGGCGGAGACTGGAGAACTTTGCTCGGCGGCGGAGACTGGAGAACTTTGCTCGGCGGCGGAGACTGGAGAACTTTGCTCGGCGGCGGAGACTGGAGAACTTTGCTCGGCGGCGGAGACTGGAGAACTTTGCTCGGCGGCGGAGACTGGAGAACTTTGCTCGGCGGCGGAGACTGGAGACCTTTGCTCGGCGGCGGAGACTGGAGAACTTTGCTCGGCGGCGGAGACTGGAGAACTTTGCTCGGCGGCGGAGACTGGAGAACTTTGCTCGGCGGCGGAGACTGGAGAACTTTGCTCGGCGGCGGAGACTGGAGAACTTTGCTTGGCGGCGGAGACTGGAGAACTTGGCTTGGCCCAAAAGTCTATAAGCCAGGCCGCATGACTGGGCGGCTTGTGTGAGGCTGGAAGATGGGTACTATCCATCCCCTCATATACAATTAAAATCCCCACAGGCACTGGAGCTGGCTCTGTGGGGACTGGAGCTGGCTCTGGAGATACTGGAGCTGGCTCTGGAGATACTGGAGCGGGCTCTGGAGATACTGGAGCGGGCTCTGGAGATACTGGAGCGGGCTCTGGAGATACTGGAGCGGGCTCTGGAGATACTGGAGCGGGCTCTGGAGACACTGGAGCGGGCTCTGGAGACACTGGAGCGGGCTCTGGAGACACTGGAGCGGGCTCTGGAGATACTGGAGCGGGCTCTGGAGATACTGGAGCGGGCTCTGGAGACATTGGGGCCGCTTTCTTCCTCCTCCTCCGCTTACTGGGCCCAGTAGCGGAATATGGGTCCAGCCTGGGGCAGGCAGGGAGTTCGCTGGAGCGGTATGCGGAGGAAGCCGGAGGTTGACTGACTGGCCCGGCCAACCGTGTTTCTGGATGGACCGGACGACAACACTGATCCTGAACCTCTTTCACTAAGAATTTGGAGCCATTCAACCACAAAATTAAATTGATAGTTTCGCTTAAGGAGAAACAAAAAACAGGTTCATCAAAACGGATAGTGTCGTCATCCAATCCATCCAAAAACAGGGAGATCAACTGAGCGTCGGGCCAGTTAGACAAGTAAGCAAGCTCCACGAACTCCTCCACATACCTCTCCAGCGAACGTCCTACCTGCAGGAGCCCGATAATGCGTTCGCTGGCTGTTAGAAGAGTGAGAGGCGCTGGAGGAGCAGGAGCCAGGGAGCTGGTGGAAGTCTCCATTTTTTTTTTTGTGGAAAATCCGGTCGTATAAGGTCCGTTCTTCTGTTACGGTATGCTGGTGCAGAGATGAGGCAGATACGGATTTCCACAATAACGTAGAGCTTTAATCAAACAAAGGCAAGGAAACACCAAACATAACGTTAACACAACAGAAAACAACATTCAGAACGGACCAGGAGTGAAGGGAGTGAGTGTCATATAAAGGGAGTGCTAACAATAGAGTCCAGGTGCAGGTGATCCGTGATGATGAGGAGCTGACGAGGGAAGTGAGTGCAGGTGTGGAGAACAGGAGGATACTGGGAAATGGAGTCCAGGGAAACAAGGGATCTGTAACATGTACATGTTTTTATTTTTGAAGGAATAATGTTTATGCGTGGTTATTGAAAAAACAAAAAAACTTAAGTCACTGAAATAAGGCCAAAAAAAGTATATTAAATCTGTGTTCACAAGACTTTTGGGTATTGGAGGTTGTAGACTAGAGTTTTTGCTTCAAAATTATGTAAAAATTATCTTGCCTACTCCTTCATATAAAACAATATATTGATTTAAAATAATGTCTCTGTAATAATGTCTCAGCTCATCATAAACAGCAATACTGTGAAATATTATTACAATTTAAAATAATGGTATTCTATTATATTCTTTCAAATATAATGTATTTCTGTGATGCAAAATGTCTGAACAATTATGTTACCTCTATGGCATTTCATATAGGCTTAAAAGCATGCACATTTGAAGAAATATTGATGGATTCTTATATATTTGTCAATTTTCTATACTGAGAATATTTATTGTCATCACTATGAGTGCTGGATACTGTGTTTTTAATTCATACTTGCAGCCGGAGGGCGCTCTCTGTTCACATTTAGTCCACAAATTATTCTAAAGAAGATGACATTTCAGGAATGGTCTTTTCAATTCATACTTGCAGCTGGGGGGTGCTCTCTGTACACCTTTAGGCCACAAATTCATATAAAGAAGAAAAGGAACTAGGAACTAATGGCATGTCTTCTAGAGATCGCTAACCACGGCTTTAACATCCAAATAAACACTTTTTAAGACAATAAATACACGATTGAGACATTTAGCGGATAATGAGCTGAATCACAGACTTCTGACATGGCTCTCTTTTCATACAGATTACATAAACACAGAATGTTTGTTTTCGATTTGACTTGCACGATTTAAAACCTGACATTTCGCCAACGTTTCCTTAGACATGTGTAATTTTTTTTGTCATTAGTATTCATAAGTTACAGTTCATTTTCTGAGAACTATCAGATTGGACTTCGTTCAGAGGGAGAGGAGAGATCACGCATCATGTTAGTTTTCTTTATTTTACAAAAATCACAACATTGTGTTTTTACTGAGTGTACACAAATAAAAGAAGACATTCTATAGTTTCAGTTGATATATTACTTATGTCTCTATGACAAGAAATGACGGAGTATTTTAAGTCTGTTTTGCTGCAATGTGAAAAAAATCCTGCAAAACGTGCCAACGCGTTTTCAGACCTCAGGGAGTTAAGAGCTCGCTCAAGTACTGGGGAGCTAAACCATTTAGTGTAAGTAATTAACAAGATTTTAAAATGTATACAGTGATTAATAGGGAGCCAATGCAGTGTTGACAGAACCGGGCTAATATGGTCACACTTCCTGTTTCTAGTAAGAACTCTAGCTGCTGCGTTTTGGGCCAGCTGGAGTTTGGGTAGCACTTTATTTTACAGTATGTGTACTTTTTATACATTAAAATAGTCATTATAATTTAAATTTGAAAGTACCCTCAAGAAGCGTTACGACATGGTTGATGGCACTGATATCGAACACTCATTGGGTCTCACCTGCTTCGTCACAGATTGCGACATGCCGTGTTTCAGTGGATTGACATTTGAATGAGTGCATCCTTGTACATAAACATTACATAGGAATTACTAGCTCTTACTAGGTGTAACTTACACATTAACTAACTGGTATATTCACTAGTACGTTCATAGTAAGTACATGGAAATAGGACTGTAAAATAACGTGTACCCTTGTACATAAACATTACATAGGAATTACCAGCTCTTTAACCTTTGTAATAATAAGCTTAAGCATTTTAACACAATTAGTAAGTACAGTAATGTGTCTTAAAAGTTACCATAAATAAGTGCCTGTTATTACCCACACTTATCTGTAAGTACAAAATATTTACCATGTAAATACCATTAGTAAGTACAGTAATGTGTCTGTTAGTTACCATATACGGACACTATAAGTAAGTGATATACCCAACACTTCTCTATAGGTACAAAGTAGCTATACGGTAGCACTTTATTTTACTTACCTGACATGTATGTACATGTAAACTAATAAACACTGCTGTACTTTCCAATGGTAAATTAAAGTGCTACCGGAGGCTACTGACGATAACAAAGTTGCGTTGTTGAGGCTTGCGCACCATCTTGAGGAGAAATGGAAACATGAGCGAAGTACACACAAAAAGAAACTCAGTTAAACATACTGCTGTAAAAATTCAAAATGTGGAGGTTTTTTTTTAAGTTAAGCAATATCACATGACCAAGAAAGCTGTTTTCTTAAACAGGCTACCATCCCCATTAAAAACATGACATTGATTTCATACAACAGTTTACAGCAGAACCATAGCGTAGCAACACTCATCCTGCATCCCAAAGTGCAAACTATCCACCCTATCTGCCCTAAATAGTATTGAATATTACTAATGTCACATACTATTTAGGATGGATAAAATGTTCATTGAGATGCAGTAAAGTGAATGACAAGGCTTAATGTCGAGCCCTGTATGAAGTCTTAATGGACCGCATTTCAGTCACCATTTCATATAGTCTGACAACAAAAACAGAAAAATATATAAATGAAACCATTTCATTGGGAATTTGACTGTATTAAAATATGTGAGCAAAAAGGGTAGCAGCAGAGAAGCAAACAAATTGCTGCATGCCCATATATATATATATATATATATATATATATATATATATATATATATATATATATATATATATATATATATATATATATATATATATATATTATATATTAAAAATAAAAAAAAATGGCATTAAAAAGCATTAAATCTAATTTAATGCTTTTTAATGCCAATTTTTTTATTTTTAATGCTATATATATATATATATATATATATATATATATATATATATATATATATATATATATATATACACATGTACGTGTATATATATATATATATATATATATATATATATTTTATATATATATATATATATATATATATATATCGTTGAGGTCTTCACAGGGCTCTGTCTCTAAGGCTCATCTAGATATAGTGGTCTCTGCTGACAATCAGGTCTGCATTGTGATTGTTTCTAGGTGCAGCTCCACCATCTGGTCTGGATACGAACTGGATCCAGCTAACTATTGTAACCTCTGGATAAGGATGAGAGAGACTAATATTACATGTTACTATTGTGGGTTCCTTGTTCTGGATTACCTAATTTATGCAGTTTATCAGTCCTTTAAAGGATTTAAATGATAGAAATGTAATAGTGTGTTATGTGTATGCTAGGTTAAAGAGATGGGATTTAATCTAGATTTAAACTGACAGGGTGTTTCTATATCCCAAACAACACTAGAAAGACTGTTCCAGAGTTTGGGTGCTAAATAGAATAAGGAATGGATCTACTGCCTGCAGATAATTTTGATATTTATTATCAACTGGCCAGAATTTTGAGATCACAGTGGACTTCAAGGTCTAACATGCTATTCAGAGCTTTATAGTCAAAGTATAGTCAAATCCAGCCTAAACCATAAAGTACTTGCCTACCTGCAGGTTTTTTTGTTTTGTTTTTGAGGGTCAGCGTTTCAACGTTTTTTAAAATTTCCTTTTATAAATATTTTATACTAGGTACATATATATATATATATATATATATATATATATATATATATATATATATATATATATATATATATATATATATATATATATATATATATATATATATATATAATGTACCTAGTATAAAATATTTATAAAAGGAAATTTTAAAAAACGTTGAAACGCTGACCCTTTATAATTATACTTATGTCTGTGTGTATATATATATATATATATATATGTGACCCGTCACGGAAACCAGGGACACAAGTCGGCAGCACAACTCTCCAGCAAAATGAGAAAGAAGCATTTTTTTTTTTTCAAAATTGGTGATTTCCGTTTTTTTGCAGAATCTGTTAGTTGAGATCATGAAGAAGCCTTTCCGTGTTTGAGATAGCAGTATTGGTATATTTAAAAGCGTACATTTTGAGGTTGAAATCGGCTTGTTTTTCGGAGATTTCAGCACGCAGTAGGGGCGTGTCATGTCTGTGTGTATTTCCATACTGGGAAGCGTGGCTGCTTATTATGCAGCGCTCTGGCCGGCTCTAGCTGATATCAAAATTCAATGAAGAACCGTGGCCGTTACACCGAAAATGTTTTGAAGTACTTCTTCGACAAGCCGGATGCTTATGAATAAGCGCTCACTGATTCTGAAGACGATCTGAGCGATGATGAAAGCGGCATAATAAGACATTACCTCTCTGGAGTCGGGTAACACGCCGGTGCATTTTGCAGGATTTTTTCACATTGCAGCAAAACAGACTTAAAATACTCATTTTTTGTCATAGAGACATAAGTAATATATCAATTGAAACTATAGAATGTCTTTTATTATTTACTTTTATTTGTGCACACTCAGAATAAAAACAAAATGTTGTGCTTTTTGAAAAATAAAGAAAACTAACATGATGCGTGATCTCTCATCTCCCTCTGAACGAAGTCCAATCTGATAGTTCTCAGAAAATGAACTGTAACTTTATAATTATACTTATGTCTGAAAAAACGTTGAAATGTCAAGTTTTAAAACTTGTAAGTCAAATCGAAAACAAACCTTCTTTGTTTATGTAATCTGTATGAAAAGAGAGCCATGTCAGAAGTCTGTGATTCAGCTCATTATTCGCTAATGCGGCCACGCCCACGGAGCGAGCGCTATTCAGACGCAAATTCAGTCAATACATGCATTCATCGTCTCAATCGTGTATTTATTGTTTTGTGTTTTGAATAGCCATAGTTAGCGATCTCTGGCCTCTGTTAGTCCAGTTAGTTCCTGGATTGCCTATTCTTCTTTAACAGGCTTCTCATGTGAGAAAATTTCATTTCATGATTATTGTGACCAAAATGATCACGGTTATCACAGAATCCTGTTCAAAAAGTCAATTCATCAAGTTTTATGTGGAAAACCAGCAAATAACAAATAAAATTAGCATCAATATGTACTTTTTCTTTACATAAACTTTAAAATAATAACATTAAAAATGATGGGCATATATATATATATATATATATATATATATATATATATATATATATATATATATATATATATATATATATATATATATATATGAAAGCCTATTTAAAAAAATAAAAATTATATATATATATATATATATATATATATATATATATATATATATATATATATATATATATAATTTTATTTTTTTAAATAGGCTTTCATTCTGTTGCTTCTGCTGTACTATAAAGCGAGTTCAATAAATTATAATACACACTTATAATACATGTGTAGGATGTCAGAGTGTGGTTTGTAAGTATGTACTGTTACTTGGTGTGTCTTTTTATCTTACACCTTTAAACCTATGATTATTTAGGTTGGATAAGTATAGTCAAATCCAGCCTAAACCATAAAGTACTTGCCTGCAGGTTGTTTGTTTGTTTGTTTGTTTGTTTGTTTGTTTGTTTGTTTGTTTGTTTGTTTTTTGTGTGTTTTGTTTTTTGTTTTTAAGGGTCACTTTGTAGTGAAGCCCCACAGAAGGCAATCGTAATAATGAAAACTTATTTTGTTTTATACAAAGCAGTTAATGCAAAAAAAATAAATAAATAAAATCAGCTAAGGTAAGAGCTCGGAGTACTCAAGCTCTTAAAGGGGTAGGTTCATCCAAAAATGAAAATTGTCATTAATTACTCACCCTCATGTCGTTCCACACCCGTAAGACCTTCGTTCATCTTCGGAACACAAATTAAGATATTTTTGATAAAATCTGATGGCTCAGTAAGGCCTTCATTGACAACAAGTTAATTAACACATTCAGATACCCAGAAAGGTACTAAAGCCATATCTAAAGCCATATTTTAAACAGTTCATGTGACTACAGTGGTTCAACCTTAATGTTATGAAATGATGAGAATACTTTTTGTGTGCCAAAAAAACAAAATAAAGTCTTTATTCAGTGATTTCAAAACACTGCTTCATGAAGCTTTAAAGCTTTACGAATCTTTTTTTTAAAATCAGTGGTTTGAAGCATGTATTAAACTGCCAAAGTCACATGAACCATTGAAATTTCAAAATGTTTCAAAACACTTATGACATAACGAAGCCTCGTTTATTGAAACCACATGACCCACCATCACAAGATATTGTTGAATAAAGTTATTGTTTTTGTTTTTTTGGCACACAAAAAGTATTCTCTTTGCTTTGTAATAGTAAAGGTGGGGTATGTATTTTTTCAATAACACTGTTGGACATTGTTGATATTTGAAATCAACCCAAACAAACCCACCCCTCTCTTCATTGCTCCACCTCCAAAACTCACCCAGAGTCGGACTCGAACCCCGGCCCGTCTGCTGCTGTCAGGCAAGGCGAGTGCACTGACAATGATGCCAAACATCGCATTCTCTAGCGGTCATCTGTGCGCATTGGTTTACCTGCTCAACTCTCACTATCTGGCCTCTGTTACACATGCAGTGCCAGAGTGGATGTCTATCACAGCTGATGCACAACAAAAAGCTTCACGAAAATTAAAACGCAGATGATGGACGAACAACAAGGAAGCACAAAAAATGAACGTACAGTACACAGGAGTAAATACAAACAAGTGTTTGTTGTTAGTCGCCAACAGCACAGCAGCTCCATACAATCAATGACACTCAAACCCAGTTTTACTCACGTGTGAAGCGGTATCAAAGCAGCCTCCGTGTCTGTTTTCAGGCCACCCCGCTTAGCACTCTCCATTGCTGGAAAGCTTTTCTAATATTAACGTTGGTCCTAAAGTACTTGCCCAGTCATAAACCTTCATTCCAGTGATATTCTTTTGAGCTGTTTTGTATTGTCTCATCTCTCTTTCTGCATTTTTTTTTTTTTCTTTTTCAAATCTCCGTCTTGCTCATTCTGTCTCCTCACCGACATACGCCCCCTAATGCTGATTCCTTAGAAGTTTGTTGTTGTCAGCCTGACAACCACTTAAACTGTTTTAAATATGTCTTAAAAAAAACCTTTCTGGGCATTTGAAAGTGTTAATCATCTTGCTGTCAAAGAAGGTCTCACTGAGCCATGGGATTTTATTAAAAATATCTTAATTTGTGTTCAGAAGATGAACGAAGGTCTTACGAGTGTGGAACGACATGATGGTGAGTAATTAATGACAGAATTTTCATTTTTGGATGAACTAACCCTTTAACCTTTTTTCACCATAAATGTATCGCCACACCCCTGCCAAACCATTTGAGATATCAAAAATCTATTTTGCAATCTATCATGTTCAGTGTTCTGGTATAATGCTGACAGAGTTTGCTGACAATTACTTGAATCCCCTTAGAGGAGTTTTTAAAGAGTTCACCGCATGCACTTTTCACTAAATCCAAAATGGCTGACTCCCTTTTGGGCGGAGCTTATGACTAAGCATGAAAGCTGTTCAGCTAAATAAGAATTATATGTGTTCAGAGTTTCATACATATAATTTCATTGCTTGGGCCCTAATCAGAATGAAGTGCATAACGTTTTAATGTGGCATGGAGTTAAATGGGTGAGGTCTATGATTTACAGGTTTGCAGACCACGGCTGTATGCTGCAGGTGAGAGATGTCAAGTTTTTTCCTGATGGACGCTCTGTGGTGGACACCATAGGCATTGCTCGTTTCAAAGTGCTTAGTCATGGGCAGAGAGATGGATACCACACAGCCAAGATTGAATATTTAGAGGATAAGAAGGTATAGAAATATTTTTGCATTCTATGAGCGCAAGAAAGTTCAAATCCGAAAGTTTTATTATTTGTTTGTCAAAGAGAGTTAGAGAAAAATGTCTACTCAGTCTTCCACACTGACCTAAAATGTATGTTTGTGTTCAGGTTGAAGGAGAGGAGTTGACAGAGCTCCTGAAATTACATGACTCAGTGTATGATCAGGCCATGGCCTGGTTCACTTCACTTAAAGATGATATGAAGAGCCAAATCATCAGCCACTTTGGGCAGCTGCCTGTGAAAGACTCTGATCCACAGGTGAATGTTTGCACCGAATCACTCACATTTTTTCTAAATGCTCATTCATAGTAATCTTGCCTCCAGCCTATCTGTAAAATAGCAGTGTATAATTCACATTTTAAAATTCCTGTAGTCCGCATTTATATGCAGGTTAATGTAATGTTTTTTTATACAAAAAAAAATTAATAAATACTTATGTTTGTTTCTGGTCTTGTTTTTCTCAGGGGAATCCCAGTGGCCCTGCGTGGTGTTGGTGGCTGTTGGCTGTGTTGCCGCTGGAAAACAAAGCCCAGCTGACCATCCTTGCCATGAACACTCTTAAGGACCGGCTGATTGCCATCCGCAGGGTCCTCATTTTTGTAACTCGCAAGCGCCCTCGTGATAAATGAGGACTTATCAAAATTAACCCATAGCTTGGGAATGCTGCCTCAGGCTGGGGTCACAGAGGTGTCTTCCAGTAGCCATTTTGGTCAGTTATTGCATAATGCAGCCCTCACCAATTAGTGAAATTGTGCAATAATAAAGTCTGCATCTTAATATGGTAATTTAGACTCATCAATTAGCAGTGGTGTTATATTATAATGTAGTCATTGTATGAAAGAGCTTGTAAATGATGGCCTACATTAGGAAGCTCATTTAGTTCAGGTGCAGTCAGACCGTACACAAGTTTTACAGTAGCAACAAACATTATGAAAACAGTGGCAACTTTTTTCTTAAGCACTTTCTGTTCTTTGAAAATATCACCTCTGTTTTGTGCCTAGATTGTGTGTAAGGCTGACCAAATGCTTCCCATGGCTTGCAAGGATCAATACTGTTAGGGGAAAAAAAACCTCTGCTTAATTTTGGAAATGAGCAGCCACCTTATTTCCATAGGGTAAAATGTCAATTAAAGTAAAACTTATTTTGACTTAATATAAAATGACATGTATTGTAACTATGCTTTCTTTCTCTATCTTTATTTCTTATATCCATTTTGATGTCTAGTTAATTCAGAAACTATAAATTCAGTCATAAATTGCAATGTTCTGCTGATGTCCATTAATTTTTGTCTTGTAGGACATACTCTCCAAGCTTGAATACAGCCTTAATGATATTTAGTAACAACCACAGGTGTTTTTTATATTTCAGGAGTGTTTGTGATTTTTTTTATTTTTTTTTATTCTTCTTTTTAAATTGGATCGTCATTGGGGAAAAAATTGTGTGAAGTCATACTGTAAATTTTAAGAAACGGGCAATCTTTTTTTTTTTTTATGTGATGCATAATATACAAGACTGTGATGGGTGGCTTATGTCTATTTAATAACCTTTTATAGTCTATAAGAGGCCTTTGAACGTTCACACTCTTTTTCTTCTAATTTTTCTTGTCTTTTTGTGATGTGCATGTCTTGTGTATATCCATTATCTACCATTTCCTGTGCAAGTTACTACTTAGATGCTGCATTTTTTCATGTAAATTTGTACATCAATATAAAATAAAACACATTTTGTATTTTAAAGCAAAATAGGCTTTTATTTGCCTTTCTAAGCCATTAATTGAATTGGTCTAAGAATTCAGTACTGCGCTTTTTTAAAGGTGAAGTATGCAGTTTCTGCAGCACCTAGCGGAATTACAAAAATAAAGCATATTTTCAAACAACCTTGCAAACTCCTTTTCGTGAGTTGCACCTCCCCCAACGCAAACATCACAAATACAGTTCTTACACCAGTTTTACACACACACATACACAATCTCAGAAGCAATCCACTCTTACACACACATAACCCATGAATTAATACAAACAAATTTTCAAGAAAAGTACCATTCCATGTACAACACTAGGATTCAAAACTTCGGGAAACATTTTACAATAAAGTTTCATTAATTAACTACTTTAGTCAGCATGAACTAAGAATGAACAATACTTCTGAAGCTTTTATTACATTAACTAATGTTAACAAATGAGACCTTAGTGTAAAGTGTTACCAAACTTGTTACCAACCTTATTGTAAAGTGTTGACTTGTAATCTCTTAAAACTTTACTAGCACAAACATTAAACAGCACCAAAAGGTAACACTTTATAATAATGTTCAGTTATAAATCATTTATAAATTATTAATCATGGGCTAATCATTTACAAAACATGACTATACATTCATAAATAATTAAGTGATATACTAACATTTTATGAATGTTTTATTAATTCAGTTATAAGTCATTAATAAATTATTGATGAACTAATCATTTACAAAACATGACTATGCATTCATAAGTGATTAATAGGTGATGTTAACATCTATAACAGTTGTTGAACACTTTGTAGTGTGTACTGCAGTGTAAGTGCTGCCTTGTGAGGGTCTTTTCAGACACACATGGAGTCTTTAACTGCTGTGCATCTGATGCGAGCTTCAGTGGAAGGTAAAACCGGTACAGAGGATGATTCCATCACTAGATCCCTCACACTCCACACAAAACACAAGTCTATGCTGATGAGTGAAAGGATTTAACATAACCCACTGGAATCACCTGACTGTACGTAATTTATAAATGTTTATCAACTTAAGAAGAGTAATTTATTTGTTCTGAAGAAATAATGCTTTAGCATACCTGCATGTTTGTGCTTTTGAACACAGACCAGCCTACAACTTCATTAATAAATCATATACTGATCATTTACTAATGATTTGTTGTTCATTTGTTATTGACAATTGTTTATTGAGATAATGATAAAAAAAAAACAATTTTTACTAATTACTTTAATGATTTATAAGTGATTAATAATGTATCAACTAATAACTTATCAACCATCTACTAATGATCTGTTTGATTTATTTCATGATTTACACATATTTTAAGATAACTTACAACACATTTGAAAATCATTAGCATACCACTTTTTAATCATTTATGAACGTATAGTTATGTTTTGTAAATGATTCATTCGTCATTAATAATTTATAACTGAATTAATAAAACATTCATAAAATGTTAGTATATCACTTATTATTCATTTATGAATGGGACTGCCATTATAAAGCTTGGATGCACCAGGATATTTATTAATATTTCTACGATTGTGTTCATCAGAAAGAAGAAAGTCATATACACCTACGATGACTTGAGAGTGAGTAAAGCTTGGGGTAATTTTCATTTGAAAGTGAACTAATCCTTTATGAGACTGCTCTGTACACCAAGAAACAAAAATTTTCCATTTACTGGTATAAGTGTGAAGTGTCAGTGGAGCTCTAGCATTCATGAGTGCTCCTCACACCAGCCGAACACTGCAAGAGCTATTGCTCAACCCCAGGGGCCATACACACAACCTCAACTTGCTCAGTGAGGGGTGCCAAAGTGCCCAGTTCATTTGTGATAACAGGTCCTTCTGAACTTGCAATGGTTGCGGGGGACCAGTCGCCAACAACAAGGGCCAACAGCAGACTGAAGCATGGCTTTGCTGGCCAGCAGGGCACCACTAGAATAAGCATTTGGTGTCTCTCCTGCACACGCCTCAGGACAGGCCAGAGAAGTGGAATTGGAGGGAAGGCATAGAGGAAGAGATATGGCCAGTCGTGGGCCAGGGCATCCTGGCCCAGTGATCCCCACTCCTCCTGCGCTGCAAACCACAGTGGGCAATGTGTTGTCTCTTTGCTGGAAAGAAGTCCACTGATGCGGTCCCATAAATTCCACAAATTGACTGAATGATCGTTTTGTGTAGACATCACTCTCCTGGCCTTGGACCCGATCGAGAGAGTGAATCTGCCCAGGTGAAAAAATACTACAGTAATTTATAGTAAATACTATAGGGTTTTTTTAGAACCATACTATAGTAAATTCTATGTATTATAGTATTTACAACACTTGTTAATGAATGCTACAGCACACTGTATAGTGAACTGTTAAAATTTAATATATACTGTTTACTTTAGTTTACTTTAGTTTTTACTACAGTAAACTGTAATGTATATTGTTGTATAATATACCCTATAGTTATAGAAAACTTAGTACAGTATTGGGTAAAGTAATTTGTTTATATTAATATGGTTGTTATGTTACCACAGGAACTATAGAATTACCACAACAAATTAATTCAAGTACTTTATTAATAATATGGTTCAAAAGCACTAAAGTATTTACTACAAATTACTATAATATTTTTTCTCCTGGGAGTGACTTGGGATGTGTGCACATCCCAAGACACTCCCAGACCTTAGTTCAATTATTTAAGTAGATTTTATAGACATGCCTTAGAAAAGTGTTTATCTTGAGACAAAACAATGGCAGTGACATATTTTAAGATGTTTTTAGTTAAAACAGCTCAGACATACATTTTAGTCTGGGACTAGATTTAAGCCTTGTCTGTGAAAGGGGTTAAGTAGTAAAAAAAAAAAAAAAAAAAAAAAACATTATTGGCATTCATCTTGAGACAAAACAATAGCACAGACAAACTGTAAGATATCAGTGCAAGTTAATTTCAGTTAAAACAGCTCAAACATGCATTTTAGTCATTGGAAAAAGAGCCTGGAAAACCATGACAACACATGCAATCTGTATCTGTAAATTGTAATTAAATACAAATGGAAACTCACCAACAAAGACAAAAACACAGTACTACAGACTGAAACACTACCACAAGTTCACTGTTCAGGACTTGAAGCTTTAAGGATTGAAGCTACTCTTCTAATGCAAAAAGAATGTCATTATTCATTAAATTGATACTCTGATGAACTCGGGGATTTCCACCACGAGCAATGCCCACAAGCTGATCAAGAGCATAAACAGAACCAGTTTTGCAGAAACAGCAAATACAAACTTTAAAGGAAACAAAAACAAAGAGGAAGTTGGAACTACACAATGTAGGGTATGACTGACAGAAGGTGGGTCATATATATTTGGAAATGTGACTGTTACAATACTACAAAATTAAGTGAAACTTGAAATATGATAAAAAAAATAATAATAAAAAAAAAGGTTTAAGTTAAAACACGCTGAATTCAAAGTTATGACTATTTAATATGGTTGATGTATATCATACCCAGAAGCATGGCACAAGCTGATGTGATGAGTTGTATTGCATTCACTCAATCTTCTTAATCACAAAGTGCTAGTTATCATCCTTTTATTTTGCATGAATAAATGCCATTACCAAAACATCTGAAGATATAGGTCTGTTATAAAATATAAATATCACTGCATGAACTACATATTGGCACATAGTCTGAACTATTTGCACAGGCTACTCATTTCGAAGGTTGCATCCTCCGCAGGTCGCATTTGAAGGCTGTATACGTCATAGAGGCCGGCTCATTTAAGAAAAACAACCATTGGATAGCAAAGTAAGAAAGAAAATACAGCATTTTGCACCTCATGAGGAATAACCATCAATTTTATTATGGTTACTTTTCTTAAAAAAGACATCCTTAATGATGTATGCAGCCCTGGAGGACGCAGCCTCTGAAATGAGACGCAGCTAGAGTTTCGAAATGCGGTCAAGCCAGCCGCGGTTTGAAAATACACGGTCAAAAAAAGTGTGTGCACCTATTAGTATAAATACGGTAATTTCAGGAACAACAGGGAGAGTACGCGCTTTGAGAGCACTTGAGTTGTCCATATCTATCTATCTATCTATCTATCTATCTATCTATCTATCTATCTATCTATCTATCTATCTATCTATCTATCTATCTATCTATCTATCTATCTATCTATCTATCTATCTATCTATCTATCTATCTATTTCTAATGTTTCCGTCTCTTACTATCTTTCTTTTCTCTAATATATCTCTTTCTTTTTTCTTTCTGTCTTTTTTTCTAATATTTCTTTCTTTCTTTCTTTCTTTCTTTCTTTCTTTCTTTCTTTCTTTCTTTCTTTCTTTCTTTCTTTCTTTCTTTCTTTCTTTCTTTCTTTCTTTCTTTCTTTCTTTCTGTTATTATTTGCCTATAATTGTTAGAGACGATATATATAGTTTTGTGATGCGTCTCTAAGCACCTTTACCTTATTTTTATTATTCTCAGGTTAGGTAAGAAAGTCAAATCTGACCTAAATTGTAAGCATTTTTAAAATACTTACAATCAGACAGAAGACTTTTCCGTGGTCTGTTCAGGTTCAACAACTTAAATTAAAAATTATAAAGTTATAAGTTCATTTATTTATTACATTAATACTACTAACATTACATATATTCTACTAACATTCTATACAAGTAATTAAATAAAGTATAAGTATTGAAAAGTTCTTCAGTCAAGGCAATATCATCGATGGAGGTATCATCAGTTGGTTCTGGTGTCGGAGGTGTAGCCTCAGGTGTGAAGCAGCCCCTCCTGTTCTCTTCATGTTCCAGCCTTTTATAGACTATCTGACCACTTGATATCATCTCCTTGGGAATTCCCCTCAAATGTCTATATATAGAGGCCTCTCCTCTTTGTTCTGGACTCTTCTCCTCTGCTGCGGTGTTCTGGCCCACCTGCTCTTTCTGATCAAGACATCCTTCAACGGTAAGATTGCTTTTCTTTCTAATACATATTAGTTCCTTTCTAACCTACTAACATGTTACTAACAAATGTATTATAAGAGCAGTTGTTTTTCATTCTTTAATAAGTGATCAATACATGCAATAAAGGCATTACAATACCAGTTGTCTGTCATTCTTTAGTAAGTAATTAATATATACTTTAATAAAGGCGTTACAATACCAGTTGTCTGTCATTCTTTAATGGTTAATATATGCTTTAATAAAGACGTTACAATACCGGTTGTCTTTCATTCTTCAGTGGTAAATATATATATACTATTGGGCTATTTTTTTTTCTACATTCTTTTTATGTGATCACATCTTTTTGTTTACATGAACAGATATTGTACTAGGTTACTAACGTAACCTCGGTTCCCTGAGATACGGAACAAGCACTGTGTATGGGGAAAAGTCTCCCTTTTTCCCCATCACTGAAGCCTTTTTCAATACCGCAGTGTAACTGCACCGTCATTGGTTCACTCATAGACAAGTTGTTGAACCAATGACGGCGTGGCATAGCTGCGCAGCCTATGGCGAGAAAGCGTGCGAACTTTCCCGCCGAAATGGGCGGGGTTAAAGGCTATATAAGCAGCCGTTTCACCATAGGAGTTTCACTCACCATTTTAATCATACACTAGATTTAATTATATCACATGGAATCAATCCAACCGATATAGAAATTCTACCGCAAAGTGATGACGTCTCTGATCACTACCTTGTAAAATGCGTACTACATACTGATGATATTTGTCAAATTGTGCCGCAATATCGACTAGGCAGAACAATTCTCCCAACAACTATAGATAAATTCACAAATAACCTGCCTGATCTGTCTCAACTGCTCATCATACCTAAACACACAAATGATCTCGAGAAAATGACTAGCAGCATGTGCACCATTTTCACTAGTACATTAGATACTGTTCACCGATGAGATTAAAAAAGGTTAGAGAGAAAAAAACTGTACCTTGGTACAACAGTATTACTCGCTCTATCAAAAAAGAAACTCGCAATCTAGAACGCAAATGGAGACAAACTTGTTTAGAGGTCTTCAGAATCACGTGGAAAGACAGCTCCGTCCCATTATAGAAAGACTCTAAAAGCAGCCAGGGCCAAGCATCTCTGCAAACTCATAGAAAATAACCAAAACAATCCACGGTTCTTGTTTGGTACGGTGGCTAGATTAACAAATAAACAGATATCACCAGAACAAAACATTTCATTACAATTTAGTAGTGATGACTTTATGAATTTCTTTACTGAGAAAATCGAAAGCATCAGAAATACAATTGTAAATGTACAACCTTTAACAAACAGAGTTTTATGATTCAGCCTCAATTATTGCCCCTCAAGAACAGTTGCAGTGCTTTACAACTATAGGACAGGAAGAGCTAAATAAACTTATCACTTCGTCTAAACCAACAACATGTTTATTTGATCCAATACCCACTAAACTACTGAAGGAATTGTTAACTGTAGCAGAAGAGCCTCTTCTCAATATTATCAACTCGTCTTTATCTCTAGGTCACGTCCCACGACCGTTCAAGCTAGCAGTTATTAAGCCTCTCATTAAGAAACCACAATTAGATCCAAATTTATTAGCAAATTACAGACCCATTTCAAATCTTCCATTTATGTCTAAAATACTAGAAAAAGTGGTGTCGGTCCAATTATGCTGCTTCTTGCAAAAAAACACTATCTATGAAAAATTTCAGTCAGGATTCAGATCTCATCATAGCACAGAAACTGCGCTCGTTAAAATTACAAACGACTTACTTCTAGCTTCTGACCAAGGCTGTGTCTCAATACTAGTGTTACTTGATCTCAGTGCTGCGTTCAACACTATAGATCATAAAATACTCCTAGATCGACTACAAAATTACACTGGTATTCAGGACCAGGCATTACGGTGGTTTAGGTCGTACCTATCAGACCGTCACAATTTTGTGTATCTAAACGGGGAAAAATCTAATATAACGATAGTAAATTACGGAGTGCCGCAAGGATCAGTGTTAGGCCCTCTGCTATTTTCAATATACATGCTGCCACTCTGCAATATTATAAGAAAACATGGAATTAGTTTCCACTGCTATGCCGATGATACTCAGTTATATATTTCAACACAACCAGATGAAATCTCTAAATTATCCAATCTGACAGAATGTATTAAAGAAGTAAAACTTTGGATGACTAGTAATTTTCTTCTATTAAATTCAGATAAGACTGAAGTATTACTTATTGGACCAAAAACCTGTACACAGAATCTCTCAGACTAAAATCTGCACTTAGAAGGATGTACTGTTACTCCATCCTCGACAGTTAAAGACCTGGGTGTTATATTAGACAGCAACTTGTCCTTTGAAAATCATATTTCCTATGTTACAAAAACAGCCTTCTTCAACCTCAGAAACATTGCTAAGATATGGAATATGTTATCTATTTCTGACGCAGAAAAGTTAGTTCATGCTTTCATGAAGCTTCGGGATGGGTGTAATGCATTATTAGCTGGTTGTCCTGCTTCCGTAATAAATAAGCTACAATTAGTACAAAATGCAGCTGCTAGAGTTCTTACCAGGTCAAGAAAATATAATCATATAACACCAATTTTATCATCTCTACACTGGTTACCCATTAAGTTCCGTATCGATTATAAAGTACTGCTAATGACCTATAAGGCTCTAAATGGTTTAGCTCCTGTGTACTTAACTGATCTTCTATCGCCCTACAATCCTTCACACTCCTTAAGATCACAAAACTCTGGACTTCTGGTTGTACCTAGGATAGCTAAGTCCACTAAAGGAGGGAGAGCGTTTGCACATTTGGCTCCGAAACTCTGGAATAGCCTTCCTGATAATGTTCGGGGCTCAGACTCGCTCACCCAGTTTAAATCTAGATTAAAGACGCATCTCTTTAGCCAAGCATTCAAATAATGCATCTCATATCACATCGATTGCACATGACTATCTTTGCTTAATGTTATGAACAGCAGCTACGCTAATTATTCTACATTTGCTTTTCTGTTTTGCCTCGGGACACCACTTCAGCTTCAGTTTGGATCCAGCCTCTTAAGAAGACCTCAGATGACCAACACCTATGAAGAGACAGCGCCAACTCCTGTGAGGACTTCAGAAGACGCAATCATCTGGATCAACATGCACATTACACAATTTCTATATATCCTAATCATTGTTAATGTAATTCATTTTTCAGGAGCTCATAAAATAAATCAGGACGTCTTCGGAGTCACCGGGTCCAGCACAATTTTGGGCCGGGGCTTGGGCAGGAAATGTCTCATAGCCTGAGACGACTTCTGCGCCGCGGTGAAGCGCTCGGTAAAGCCACCCACTGCTGGCCCAAAGAGACCGGCGGGTGAGACTGGAGCGTCCAGAAAGGCCGTCTTGTCCAGGTCCTTGATCTCCGTTAAGTTGAGCCATAGGTGGCGCTCCAAAACAACCAGGCTGGCCATTGAGCGGCCAATGGCTTGGGCCATAGCCTTCGTGGCTCGCAGAGCTAGGTCGGTGGCACTGCGGAGGTCCTTGAAGGCC
The DNA here is from genome assembly GCF_024489055.1 of Chanodichthys erythropterus. NCBI lineage: Eukaryota > Metazoa > Chordata > Actinopteri > Cypriniformes > Xenocyprididae > Chanodichthys > Chanodichthys erythropterus. The sequence goes on along the minus strand of NC_090232.1, from coordinate 59,352,913 downwards.
GGTGTGTCTATACCAGACTCATCCAGCGAGCCGGCAGGGCTTGGAGGGAAGGGCCCATTTCGTCTTCCATCCCACAGCCGGGGGAGGACAGAGGTGAACTGCCACTGCTTCTTCCAGGGGCGGCAAGTGCTCGTATCCCTTCTCTTCGATGCGTTGTGTGGAGGTGGGCGGAGTACGGAGCGCGCCACGACTTCGTCAGCTCCTCGTGGACCTCGGGGAAGAATGGAGCTGAGGGCTGGCGAGGCGCTTGGCGGCGGCCTGGCAGGAACCATTCGTCCAGGCAGCTGCGTGATGGCTCCTCTGGAGGGGCCCACTCGAGGTCCAGCTCTTCCATGGCTCTAGACAGAATGCCGAAAAGTTTGGCATCCATGCCTTGGCCGTGCTCTATGGGCTCCAAAGGAGGTGGGGGAGCGGGATCTTCCGACTCGCCAGCCCATCCTTGTGCTTCGGAGGCCGCAAAGGACATGGGGTCATCCGCTTCATCGTCCGATCCTCCAAACGAGACGAAGTCAATTGCATCGGCAGAGGGACGCTGCTCGGGTCGGGAGAACAGGACAGGAGAGTGTTCCCTTGGAGGAGAGGGCGAGACACGCGGGGGCTGGGCCGGCGTGAGCTCACTCAACTCCGGGCGCTGGATCGCTCTACCCCGCTGTCTCTTCCTAGCCGGCTCGTGGGAGGAAGGAGACGGGAGGGCGCGAGCGGCGAGATCGCCCTCCGTGAAGAAGGTGACCCGTGAGCGCAGGGAACCGAGACTCATGCTCTCGCAGTGCGGGCATGAGGCTCCAGCAAGCGTGCCGTCAGCATGGGACTTGCCCAGGCAAGCGTCGCACTCGCTATGTCCATCACTCGCTATGTCCATCAATGACGGTGCAGTTACACTGCGTTATTGAAAAGGCTTCAGTGATGGGGAAAAAGGGACACTTTTCCCCATACGCAGTACGAGTGAAGTATCGAAAGGGAACAGTCTTTTTGTTTACATGAACAGATATCAATCTTTCTGTTTACATGAACAGATATCAACCTTTCTGTTTACATGAACAGATATCAACCTTTTTGTTTACATGAACAGATATCAACCTTTCTGTTTACATGAACAGATATTAATCTTTTTGTTTACATGAACAGATATCAACCTTTCTGTTTACATGAACAGATATCAACCTTTTTGTGTACATGAACAGATATCAACCTTTTTGTTTATATGAACCGATATCAACCTTTTTGTTTATATGAACAGCTATCAAACATTTTGTTTCACTGTTTACCCATAAACAAGTTATCTATATATCTCTCAGAACAGCTGTACTTCATAAACAGCTTACTTCTGTTTATCTTCAAATCAACCCTTGTGAAAAAAGTGCACTTTAGTATAGTTTTATAAAGTGTACTTATTGCACAAATAATATACTTAAAAAGAACACACTTAATTAAATGTGAATTAAATGTAATGTTTTCATCGCTTAAGTGCATTCTATTTGTAATTAATTTCAAATGTATCACAGATTAAGTATTAAATGCAATAAGTTGAACTTTTGAGTGATTTTTTTGAACAACTTAAGTGGTACTTTAATACAACTTTATGATAACCTTCATAATTACGTCTAGTATGTTTAAAATATAGTTGAAGTGCACTGTTCAATGTACTGACAAGCAATTAATGTGAACTAAAATATATTTTAATATCAGTTATAAATACACTTAAGTGTGAATTAAATGTAATGTTTTCAGCGCTTAAGTGCATTCTATTTGTAATTAATTTCAAATGTATCACAGATTAAGTTCATATTAAATGCAATAAGTTGAATTTCTGAGCGATTTTTTTAAACTACTTAATTACAATTTTAATACAATTTTTTATGTACTTTGAAATATGGTAAAAGTGTACTTCCGAATGTACTGACAAGCAATTAATGTGAACTAAATATACTTCAATGTAATTTACATGTACACTGTTATATCATTTAATACATTTGTAATTACATTATTTACATTTGTTATTACATTATTTGTAGTTATATATAATAATGAAGTTACAATTTAGTATATTTCAAAATATTACAATCAACACAAATGCAAATTGAAACCCTCTACATTTATTGACAAAACAATCTCTAAAACAAATGCACAAAAACCTTTTTGTTGATGCACAAGAAAAACCCAAGAAACACTATACAAACACAAACAATTACAACACTTTAACTCTCATATAGAAAGAGTCTGGAGGACAGAGAGGCTTATATGCACTTTCTCCCTCACATACAAAGGTACCTAAAACCTACCCATCACTTTCTGCATTTTTACATTTTCAGATAAAATCATTCGGTATGATCTATAAGATGATAAATAAGATACAAACAAAAATGTATACAAACAAAATGTAAAGAAAAGAAAAGATTCAAAACTTTGGGTAACACTTTACAATAACTTTTTATTAGTTAACTATTTTAGTTAAAATGAACTATAAATGAAAAATACTTCAAAGCATTTTGTTACAGATCCCGTGTTCCCCTGGACTCTATTTCCCAAGATCCTTCTGTTCTCCACACCTGCACTCACTTCCCTCGTCAGCTCCTCATCGTCACTCATCACCTGCACCTGGACTCTATTGTCAGCACTCCCCATATATTGCACTCACTCCCTTCACCCCTCGTCCGTTCTCTGTTTGTGTTAGTGTTTGTATGGTGTTCTCTGCCTTCGTTTATATTAAAGTATTGAATGTATTGTGGAAATCCGTATCTGCCTCATCTCTACACCAGCAAACGTAACAGAAGAACGGACCTAAACCGACCGGATTTCCACAGTCAAGAAATATGGAGACACTCCCCGGCTCCCTGGCTACCGCTCCTCCAACGCCTCTCACTCACCTCTCTGCTGGCGATCGCCTCATCGGGCTTCTTCAGGTTGGTCGTTCACTGGAGAGGTATGTGGAGGAGTTCGTTGAGCTGGCTTATCTGACTGACTGGCCCGATGCTAATTTAATCGCCCTGTTTTTGGACGGTCTGGATGACAACACTCTCCGTCTCCATGAACCTGATTATCGTCTCTCCTTAAGTGAAACTATCAATTTTATTTTGTTTTTGAATAATTCCAAATTCTATGTGGATGAGTGTTGGTCTCCAGTCCGTCCAGAAACACGGTCGGCTGGGCCAGTTAGTCAGCCTCCGTATTCCTCCGCTTACCCCTCCAGTGAACGTCCTTCCTGCCCCACGTTGGACCCAGACTCTCCTGCTGGGTCCGGAAAGCGGAAGAGGAGGAAAAAACCTGCTCCAGAGCCCGCTCCAGTGTCTCCAAAGCCCGCTCCAGTGTCTCCAGAGCCCGCTCCAGTGTCTCCAGAGCCCGCTCCAGTGTCTCCAGAGCCCGCTCCAGTGTCTCCAGAGCCCGCTCCAGTGTCTCCAGAGCCCGCTCCAGTGTCTCCAGAGCCCGCTCCAGTGTCTCCAGAGCCCGCTCCAGTATCTCCAGAGCCCGCTCCAGTATCTCCAGAGCCAGCTCCAGTCCCCACAGAGCCAGCTCCAGTCCCCACAGAGCCAGCTCCAGTTCCTGTGGGGATTTTAATTGTATTTGAGGGGATGAAATGGCCCTCAACCCCAGTCTCCTCCGAGCCAAGTTCTCCAGTCTCCGCCGAGCCAAGTTCTCCAGTCTCCGCCGCCGAGCCAAGTTCTCCAGTCTCCGCCGCCGAGCCAAGTTCTCCAGTCTCCGCCGCCGAGCCAAGTTCTCCAGTCTCCGCCGCCGAGCCAAGTTCTCCAGTCTCCGCCGCCGAGCCAAGTTCTCCAGTCTCCGCCGCCGAGCCAAGTTCTCCAGTCTCCGCCGCCGAGCCAAGTTCTCCAGTCTCCGCCGCCGAGCCAAGTTCTCCAGTCTCCGCCGCCGAGCCAAGTTCTCCAGTCTCCGCCGCCGAGCCAAGTTCTCCAGTCTCCGCCGCCGAGCCAAGTTCTCCAGTCTCCGCCGCCGAGCCAAGTTCTCCAGTCTCCGCCGCCGAGCCAAGTTCTCCAGTCTCCGCCGCCGAGCCAAGTTCTCCAGTCTCCGCCGCCGAGCAAAGTTCTCCAGTCTCCGCCGCCGAGCAAAGTTCTCCAGTCTCCGCCGCCGAGCAAAGTTCCCCAGTCTCCGCCGCCGAGCCTGCCGCTCCAGCCGCCGCCGCCGAGCCTGCCGCTCCAGCCGCCGCCGCCGAGCCTTCCGCTCCAGCCTCCGCCGCCGAGCCTGCCGCTCCAGCCGCCGCCGCCGAGCCTGCCGCTCCAGCCGCCGCCGCCGAGCCTGCCGCTCCAGCCGCCGCCGCCGAGCCTGCCGCTCCAGCCGCCGCCGCCGAGCCTGCCGCTCCAGCCGCCGCCGCCGAGCCTGCCGCTCCAGCCGCCGCCGCCGAGCCTGCCGCTCCAGCCGCCGCCGCCGAGCCTGCCGCTCCAGCCGCCGCCGCCGAGCCTGCCGCTCCAGCCGCCGCCGCCGAGCCTGCCGCTCCAGCCGCCGCCGCCGAGCCTGCCGCTCCAGCCGCCGCCGCCGAGCCTGCCGCTCATGCCACCACCGAGCCCTTTGTTATGAACTTTGTAAGGACTGTGTTCCCTCCCTGCCTCCCTCTCCCGCCTCCCATGTGTTTCTTCACTGAACCTTCACCTCAAGCCCCCTCGCCCAGATCTCCACCTCGGACCTCTGGGCGATTACCTTCACCCCGGCTCCAACCTCCCTCTGCTCCACCGTTGTCCATCAGTCCACCAGCTTCACCAGTATCCATCCTGCCTCCACTCACACCTTGTTCACTCGTCGGCCTGCCCTCCCCTCTGGACTACACTCCTCCGTCTCCGCTCCGTCACTCCGTCCCTCAGTTCCAGTTGGCCTCCTCACTCCCCCCGGTGTTCGTTTTGTTGGCTGTCCTCCTGCTTCCACTGCGGCCTTCTGGAGCCCCGGCTGCGCTTCGGTCGGCGGAGCCTACAGTTCGGCCATCACCAGCCGGTCCCTCACCGCCGCCTGGGCTCAACGCCTCGAAGGCTTCGGCCCCTGACCCTGCATGGCTGCCCTCGGCTCCTGACCCGCCGTGGCTGCCCTCGGCTCCTGACCCGCCGTGGCTGCCCACGGCTCCTGACCCGCCGTGGCTGCCCACGGCTCCTGACCCGCCGTGGCTGCCCACGGCTCCTGACCCGCCGTGGCTGCCCACGGCTCCTGACCCGCCGTGGCTGCCCACGGCTCCTGACCCGCCGTGGCTGCCCACGGCTCCTGACCCGCCGTGGCTGCCCACGGCTCCTGACCCGCCATGGCTTTTGAGCCTGCCCTGGAGACCTCCACTCCAGTCTACTCCTCCCCCTGCTCCGGTTTGAGGTCTCCAGGGCGCCCGCCCCCCTCCCGGTTGTTACATCTACGGCGCGAGGACGCGCCTACTGGGAGGGGGAGGTACTGTTACAGATCCCGTGTTCCCCTGGACTCTATTTCCCAAGATCCTTCTGTTCTCCACACCTGCACTCACTTCCCTCGTCAGCTCCTCATCGTCACTCATCACCTGCACCTGGACTCTATTGTCAGCACTCCCCATATATTGCACTCACTCCCTTCACTCCTCGTCCGTTCTCTGTTTGTGTTAGTGTTTGTATGGTGTTCTCTGCCTTCGTTTATATTAAAGTATTGAATGTATTGTGGAAATCCGTATCTGCCTCATCTCTACACCAGCAAACGTAACAGATTTATTAATCCTGGTTAATATTCATTTTAACATTTACTTATGCATGATTAAAATCAAAAGTTACATATGTTAATAGATAATGCACTGTAAACTAACATGAACAATGACTATACATTTTATTAACTAACTTGAAAAAACGATATTTTTTATTACCTAATGTTGACAAAAGATTAATAAATACTGTAAAAAGTTAATGCACATAGTTAGATCATGTTGTCTAACATATTAATTGATGTTAACAAATGAGACCTTATTGTAAAGTGTTATCGAACCTAGTTACTTATAAGCTCTGAAACCTTTACTAGCACGGACATTAAACAGGACCAAAAAGTTTCTTCTAAAAGCTTTCTCCAGCATTACAGTGAATGTAATTTTTAAAAGAAAAACAAAACAAAACAAAACAAAACAAAAAACTTGACAAATTCCAAAGGCACAAAAACAAGAAACCAAAATTGTCTATCACCAACTTTTTTGAAGTTGTAGGAAAAAGTGCTGTTTATGTCAATGTCCCAGAAGCTCTCCATCGGCAGAAAACCTCAAATGTCCATGAAGCTGCGCACCATCTCTACACAGTATGCGTAAATGGACATGTTCCAAAGAGGCAGGAAAGTAAAAAAAAAAAAAAAAAAAAAAAAAAATACCTTGAGGAAAAAGATAAACAGAAGGAAAACAATTGTTTGTAAACAAAGTCAGTCCATTATTATAATTGGCTCAATTGAATGAAAGCAATAGATATAGAGATTTATAGTTTATATAAATAGTTTATATACACCTTTGTAATTTTGAAAATAATCAAAAATGAACAAAGACATTTGATGTCCTTTTCCACCACCCCCCTAGACCCATTTGGTATTCCTAAAGGCAAAGAGTTGCTGATAGTGATTGAAGCCAAGATGTGTACTATGTAACGATCATCTCCTCCACTTTAATACCAGTTACAGTGTGAAATAAATATGAATGAACATCTGAAGGTATGTTACAAGATACAGTGCAACTGATCCATAACATGTCACATTTAATCGCTCAGATCACTGTTTCAATCGTAGAAAGACGTCAATAAAACAGCCTGTAAACAATGTCACATAACGTCACATTTACTTCAGAAAAATCATATTCATCATAAACTCATTAGTCAGCTATAGAGAGGAGCATTCTGCTAATTATATGCACCACATTACATATTCATTATAATTTTATTTTAAATTTTTATTTTATTTATAATTAATGTATTTAATGCATGTGTTACGTGTACTGGTAGAGAGATGAGGCAGATGCGGATTTCCACAATAATATAATGCTTTTAATGTAACAAAGGTAAGGAACGCCAACATACACAGTAAACAACATTCAGAACGGACAAGGAGTGAAGGGAGTGAGTGTCATATAAAGGGAGTGCTAACAATAGAGTCCAGGTGCAGGTGATCCGTGATGATGGGGAGATGACGAGGGAAGTGAGTGCAGGTGTGGAGAACAGGAGGATCTTGGGAAATGGAGTCTAGGAGAACAAGGGATCTGTAACAGTACCTCCCCCTCCCGGTAGGCGCGTCCTCGCGCCGTAGATGTAACAACCGGGAGGGGGGTGGACGCCCTGGAGACCTCAAGCCGGAGCAGGGGGAAGAGCAGACTGGAGTGGAGGTCTCCAGGGCGGGCTCAAACGCCATGGCGGGTCAGGGGCCGAAGGCAGCCATGGAGGGTCAGGGGCCGAAGGCAGCCATGGAGGGTCAGGGGCCGAAGGCAGCCATGGAGGGTCAGGGGCCGAAGGCAGCCATGGAGGGTCAGGGGCCGAAGGCAGCCATGGAGGGTCAGGGGCCGAAGGCAGCCATGGAGGGTCAGGAGCCGAAGGCAGCCATGGAGGGTCAGGGGCCGAAGGCAGCCATGGAGGGTCAGGGGCCGAAGGCAGCCATGGAGGGTCAGGGGCCGAAGGCAGCCATGGAGGGTCAGGGGCCGAAGCCTTGAAGCCGTCGAGCCCAGGCGGCGCTGAAGGACCAGCGGGAGATGGCGGAATCCACGGCTCCGCCGACCGAAGCGCAGCCGGGGCTCCAGAAGGCCGCAGTAGAAGACAGACGACATACAACAAAGTGAACACCGGGGGGAGTGAGGAGGCCAACTGGAACTGAGGGACGGAGGGACGGAGCAGAGACGGAGGAGTGCAGTCCAGAAGTGAGGGCAGGCCGACGAAGGAACAAGGTGTGAACGGGGGCAGGATGGAGACTGGTGAGACTAGTGGACTGATGGGCCATGGTGGAGACGAGGGAGGTTGGAGCCAGGGTGTAGGTAATCGCCCAGAGGTCCGAGGTGGAGATCTGGGCGAGGGGGCTTGAGGTGAAGGTTCAGTGAAGACACACATGGGAGGCGGGAGAGGGAGGCAGGGAGGGAAAACAGCCTTTACAAAGTTCATAATTGGAGCAGCTGGCTCGGCGGCGGAGACTGGAGAACTTGGCTCGGCGGCGGAGACTGGAGAACTTGGCTCGGCGGCGGAGACTGGAGAACTTGGCTCGGCGGCGGAGACTGGAGAACTTGGCTCGGCGGCGGAGACTGGAGAACTTGGCTCGGAGGAGACTGGGGTTGAGGGCCATTTCATCCCCTCAAATACAATTAAAATCCCCACAGGCACTGGAGCTGGCTCTGTGGGGACTGGAGCTGGCTCTGGAGATACTGGAGCTGGCTCTGGAGATACTGGAGCTGGCTCTGGAGATACTGGAGTGGGCTCTGGAGATATTGGGGCCGCTTTCTTCCTCCTCCTCCGCTTACTGGGCCCAGCAGGAGAGTCTGGGTCCAACGTGGGGCAGGAAGGACGTTCACTGGAGGGGTAAGCGGAGGAATACAGAGGCTGACTAACTGGCCCAGCCGACCGTGTTTCTGGACGGACTGGAGACCAACACTCATCCACATAGAATTTGGAATTATTCAAAAACAAAATAAAATTGATAGTTTCACTTAAGGAGAGACGATAATCAGGTTCATGGAGACGGAGAGTGTTGTCATCCAGACCGTCCAAAAACAGGGCGATTAAATTAGCATCGGGCCAGTCAGTCAGATAAGCCAGCTCAACGAACTCCTCCACATACCTCTCCAGTGAACGACCAACCTGAAGAAGCCCGATGAGGCGATCGCCAGCAGAAAGGTGAGTGAGAGGCGTTGGAGGAGCGGTAGCCAGGGAGCCGGGGAGTGTCTCCATATTTCTTGACTGTGGAAATCCGGTCGGTTTAGGTCCGTTCTTCTGTTACAGTTGTACTGGTTTGAAGAGATGAGGCAGATGCGGATTTCCACAATAATATAATGCTTTTAATGTAACAAAGGTAAGGAACGCCAACATACACAGTAAACAACATTCAGAACGGACAAGGAGTGAAGGGAGTGAGTGTCATATAAAGGGAGTGCTAACAATAGAGTCCAGGTGCAGGTGATCCGTGATGATGGGGAGATGACGAGGGAAGTGAGTGCAGGTGTGGAGAACAGGAGGATCTTGGGAAATGGAGTCTAGGAGAACAAGGGATCTGTAACAGCATGTTTGGATAAATGATTTATGACAGCCATGATTTAAAAGTTTATATTTCAAAAAAAGAATTGGAGTAGAAATATGATTATGTAATTCTAAAGTTAGTATTATAACTTTATTATAAAAAAAACTATTTATTGTAATTTAAGTGTTTGTATGTAAATAAGTTAATTTTAACCTTCAATATTATAGTAATATAGTACCAAGTGACTCCCTCGTCTAGTTTATAGCATTATTTGAGAGATTTTTTTTCCTCAAGAAAATTTGTCATTAACTGTATCTGATATACATCCGAAATAAACGATATTGAATCGAAATCGAATTGCAAGCGTGTGAATAGAAATCTAATCGAATTGCGAAAAATGGCAATACCCAGCCCTACTGAATACTGTTAGACTTAGCTGAAAAATATAAAGCACTATTTATTTCATTTGTATCTTTGTTCTATATTTATCTATGCTTATAATTTATAAATATCTATGTGCATTCACTCAGCTACAAAATCAACCCAGTCCTCCTAGAATGATTACTTCTTTCCAAATAGAGCTATTTAAGTCATCTGGTGAATTTTTTTCATATCGCAATATATATTGCAGAATTATATTGCAATATATTGATCTCCCACATATTTTGCTATTATAACTGCACTTATTTCCGTTGTTGGTATAAGTGGCAGTGGGTGGTAAAAGCAAGATGGTAGAAAACTATAAGTTTCTTGTCTGATAATGTTTCTTTAGTCATTCGGCCATCCTGCAGCCTAAACCACTGTAGGCAAATAACCCTAACACCTTGCAGTATTCGCAAAATAATTTTAACAATAAAAGGGATCATAAAAATTTGCATGTTGTCTTTTTATTTAGTACTTCCCTGATGAAGCAGTTCATTCTGCAAGGTGTAAGTAAACTTTTGACCGCAACTGCATCACCTAAGATGAATTACCTCAGTCATCAGGACAACACTGTAGTAGAATCCTGGGAGAAGCTCCTTCACATTTCCCACAAACACCAGGATTCCAGTGACCACACCATCTTCACTTACACTGGCCTTTAAATATAGAGAACATTTTTATAAACATTATTATTCCTACTTTACAGGGAATTAAACATAACTTTATCAATTACACAAATATAGATAAATAACCCAAGACCCAAGCAAATTGAGCGGGCGTTCACACAGAATGCGTTTTGCTTTGAAAATAATGATATAATATCATTATAAATATATAATGATGAGATGGGGATTTGTAAGTGCACAGGTGAGAATTTATTACTTGCAAATAGAAAAGATTCAAAGCATTTAAAAGCTATAAGGATAGTTGATGGCAGTGTTTAGCTTGTAATTTGATCAGGGTGTGCTGGCTGAATTAATGGCAGAATTAATGACAAAACTTGTAACATCACCTCATCAATGCGGGTCTTTGATTCCACACAGCTTGTACTGTATCTCCATTGACAGATCTGTACTTACTGATCCTACAAAATGAATATATAACTAGATAAGCACAAAAATATTACATATTACAAACACAAACAGTAATTGAACACCTCACTTTTCAAATGCAAAAAGAAAAATACATTATAAGCAGTATTTCTAGAGGGGGTGATATATTGAACATTACTGGTGGTTATAATAGCGTTTAGATGGATTAAATGTAAATGTCTTTGAATGTTACAAGATCAGATCTTTGAATTTGCAAATTTAACCTTAAGTCATTTAAAATGATTTAAAAATTCAGAGTTCAATTAAAATATTTTCAGCAACCAAATTCTTTAAACACGCCCACACACGCGATCACATTCATATATAAGAAATTATTATAATGCAATCATTAAAAAAAAATATAGTAAACATGATTAATTTTCAAACTCTGGTGAAGTAGTGCGCTGTCATGACGTAGTATTTTGGCGCATGCGCATTAAACAAAAAGTTTATAGGCTATGTGCATGATTTAATTTCTGTTCAAATTGAAGTTTTTCTAGTTCATTGTTGTAGTTCGACTGTACGTTTAGGGTACTTGACTCATTCACCTAACTAAAAGTCAATAATTTTTACAGTTTAGTCTGATTAAAATTATCAATGTATTTTAACTGAATATGAATTCAAATTAATTTTGTTCAGATTTGTTAAACCTTTGCTTGCAACTAATGAAATTAATTATGTTTAATCGACTTAGAACAACATAATGATATTAAAATTATTAGACACATATGTAAAGTACAGCACTATTGCATTAAGTATCACAAATTCAGCACTCCACAAATTACATTTTATGTCAAATATTATGTAGAAAACTGACACTAATTGAGTTTAGAGCAGGAGCTAGTGATAAAAATTTCAACAATAAGTTGTACTGGATTATACTGTATAAGCAAGTGTATTGAAATTCAAAAGAAAAATACATTTCAGGTGTATTAATGCACACAGTATACTATATATTAAAGACTAAGCACATTTAAAATACATTAACAAATGTCATTTTGGACAACACACTTAAATTGAAATTAAAATAAATTATTTTTTCATGTGCTTTAGCATATTAGTCAATACATCAAAATAAGTGTACTTATTTAAAACACTATAAATCATAAGTAAAAATTAAGTGCATTTTTCAAAAAGTGCACTTAAGTGTGTTTAGAAATATTGTCTTGAAATTGTACTTACTTTAAGTAAAACTTAATTAGACATTGTTCCAAAATGCATTTTTAAAATGTGCACTTGAGCGTGTTAGTAAATATTGTCATTAAAGTGTACTTTCTTTAAGTACAACTTAATTAGACATTGATACAAAGTGCATTTTTTAAAAGTGCACTTAAGCATGTTAATAAATATTGTCATTAAAGTGTACTTTCTTTAAGTAAAACTTAATTAGAGATCATTAAAAAGTGCATTTTTAAAAAGTGCACTTTAGCACATTTAGAAATATTGTCATTAAAATGTACTTTCTTTAAGTAAAACTTAATTTGACATTATTACAAAGTGCATTTTTACAGTTTTTCTCAGTCGCTTTGGTGCATTTCTCACATCACTCTTTACATTTGCACAACAGTTAGTTCAATCTCCACAACATTTAGTCATTTGTGCACATCATAGTAACAGTTTCTCATTCCTTCGAACAAATTGCAAATGGTTTTGGACATGCATCAATTGCTTTCATACAACTCTCTGCTATTTACAACATTATCATTTGCTTATGTCATGTCAGTCAAAATTAACTATACTTGTGAATGCTGAATAGTCATTCCATATAAAACTAATAGTCCTAATTTCATTGCTTGAGTCATTACATACAAAAATGTTGAACTAGTTGTCAAAATCTGTCACACAAATTTTACACATTTTTTTTTAAAATCTTTTTTTTTTCCCTGAAAATGTCTCCTAAATTGAACAATTTCTCTCACGTGTACAGTTCAGTAAAAAACTGTAAGTAAATATAAAAAGTTCAAGATCAAGTACTCATTGGCCAGAAATATGTCCTTTAGGTCAAATATGCAATACTGTATAGCTATCTGGTTTATCTAACATCAGATGGAGAATAAGAAGTTCATGATCGAGGACTAATTTCCTAGAAATACGTTCAATAGATCAAACACGGACTTCTGTATAGCTGAATTAATATCAGAAGGCATCAATGAGTACATCTAAAGAGTTCAATATCCAATTTTCTTTGCCTAGAAATATGTTCAGTAGGTCTAATGTTGACTACTGTATGGAGACAATGTTAATGTAAAAAATCTCAAGATCAAATAAACATATATAACCTAATGGATATATAAATATGATCTAATGGATATATAAATATATCCATTAGATCAAATATCCAATTCTCTATGGCTGACGAATTATCAGAAAGTGTCAGTGAGTTTGTATAAACAGTTCATGGATCGAGGACTAAGTTGTCAGAAATATGTTCAGTAGGTCAAACATGGCCTAATGTATGGCTGAAGTAACATCAGAGTGAGGCAAAGAGCAAGAGTATAAAAAACTCGTGATCGAGGACTCTAAAGGACAATTTTTATTTTATTTTTTTTTCAAGTAGGTCCAGTATCAATTTCTGTATGGCTGAAATAAAACCAGTAGTCTGTGAGTTTGTATAGAAAGTTCAAGATCAAGTACTCTTGGGCCAGAAATATATTTATTAGGACAAATATAGACTTCTATATGGCTGAAGTGACATCAGAAGGCGTCGTTGAGTATATAAAAAAAACTCAGTTTTGAATAATCTTTTGGCCAGAAGTATGCTCAGCTGGAATATGGACTACTGTCTGGCTTATCTAACATCAGATGGAGTCAATAAGTATGTATAGGAAGTTCATGATCGAGGACTAATCTGCCAGAAATATGTTCAGTAGGTCTAATATGGACTTCTGTATGGGAGCATTAACATCAGAAGTCGTCAATAATAATGTATGAAATGTTCAAAAGTTCAAAGTAAAAAAGTTCAAGATTGAAGACTCTTTGGCCAGAAATATGTACTTTAGGTAAAATATGCAAAACTCTATGGCTGACATATAAGGAGTCAATGAGTATGTTCAAAAAGTTTGTTGTCTAGGTCTAATTTACAAGAGATGTGTTCTGTAGGTCAAACATAGGCTCACGTATGGGTGAAGTAACATCAGAGTATGTATACAAAATTCATGATCGAGGACTCTTGGAACAAAAATCATTTTACAGTTTTTCTCCATTGGTTTGGCTCATTTTTTGAAACAGAAATTACATTCTCAAAACTCTAAGATCATTTGGCAAAACAGTCTTACAGTTTCAGCACAACACTATAGCTCACTTGCAAAAGCTCATATCTCTCCCAAAACTGTTCACTCATGCTTCAAAACTAAATCCCTTTACCAAATAAATAGTCAGTGCCACAGTAATGGCAAAGATCCTTCTCAATTGCTTTGGCTCATTTCTCGAAACCGACCGGACATTCTCAACACACTTGGTGCTTTTGTCAAAATAACGTGGATGGTTCGGCACAACACCATGGTTCACCTGCAAAAGCTCATACCTCTCCCAAAACAGTTCACTCATGTGTCAAAACTAAATTTCCTTCTCATTTAAACAGTCAGTGCCCCCAAAATGTTTCGTCCCTTTGGCATTGTGTAAGCACTGCAAGTCAGAATGTTTAGATGTTTTGTCACTATGGCAGAGGACCATTGAAATATCCCTCATGCCCACCTTTCAGTCTTAGCCCAGTCCTTCATTGACAATGGTTACTGAACTGTTTTTGTCTAGCCAGCATAATACATTAGAACTGTAATGGGTCATTGTATGGGACAATGTGAATTTCCACCGTGGCCTGCTCATCAGGACCTGGTTCACTACTCATCCAAGGATGATCATGGTGTTCCTACCACCTTACTCTCCTTTCCTCAATCCTATTGAGGAGTTTTTCTCTGCTTGCAGGTAGAGAGTGTATGAGCATCGGGCTCAAGATCAGAGGTTCCTGATCCATGCAATGGACGCTGTGTCTGAGGATATTACAGGAGATCATTGTAGGGGATGGTTGCGACATGCACTGTGTAAAAAACTGAATAAAAGAAATTTTAGAAAATTTAAAGAAATAGAAATTTAGGGTAAGAGTAGCCTCCAAGGTTTGACATAACACATTGCACTCATACTGCCAAGGAAATTGTAACCATTATCATTCACACACATAAAGTAACTTCCATACATCAGAGTAAAAAGAAAATGTATACAGCATAATATACTGTAATATAAACACACAAACAAAAAACAGTGAAAATTATATGCAGCCTACAGTGCTGTAAATAAAGCTGGAGTTTCACAACTAACAGTTCTTCACTGGTCGCTGTCCTCACCCTCCCTCTCCTGGACATCGTCCTCACCCTCCTGGCCATCCACACGCTGCTGTCTGTCTGTCCACAGATTCTCGTCCACATCACAGCGTATATTCTCCTTTGCAATGCAACGAGGGAAGAAACAGTGTGCATGTCGCAACCATCCCTTACAATGATCTCCTGTAATATCCTCACACGCAGTGTCCATTGCTTGGAGCAGGGACCTCTGGTCTTGAGCCCGATGCTCATACACTCTCAACATCCAAGCAAAGAAAATCTCCTCAATAGGATTGAGAGTAAGGTGGTAGGAACACCATAACTCTCCTTGGATGAGTAGTGTACCAGGTGAGCGGGCCACGGTGGAAATTCACATTGTCCCATACAATGACATATTGTGGTAGGTGAGGCCCTATGAGACCTCTCTCATTTTCAGGGTTCAAATCAAAATGAAGGCAGTCCAAGAAGATGAGAAGCTTCTGTGTATTGTATAGGCCAAGTCTGGGGATGTGAGTGACCACACCATTCTCAGATATGGCAGCACACATAGTTATATTGCCCCCTCGCTTCCTTCGTTAGTCAAGTTCTAGTTTCACCTGACAGTCAATTGCTGTAATCAATTTATCAAATGTTCCAAGGATTCATATATGATATTCATGGTATTATGTTCTTGACTAATTTTGACAATTGAACAGACTATTGTGCAGGTGATGACTTATACAATGAAATGATGCTGACACGTTTTGGAGCGAACGACCATTAGACTGAGAAACAACAATCAGTTTAGATCAACAAGATCTATTCACTTGAAAATTGTGCTAAATGTAGGCTACCTGTACTTAATCATTTGCAAACATGTACTGAGACATTGAGACATGTACTTAGACACTTGCAATTTGATGAAATGATGAGAAATTCAAGGTAACACTTTAGAATAACTCACGCTATGAAGCATTAGTTAAGCATTAGTAAATAGTTAATTCATCATTTATAAAACATTAATAGACATTAGTAAGCCATTTATGAATACAGCTATAAATGCTTTGTTCTTGATTTATAAGCATATCTATAATGAGTTTAATAATTGTATTTTCATACTTTATTAATGATCAATTTATAATTTCTAAATTATGTATTACATTATTCACAAACCAGTAATTTAGGAGTTGTCAGTGGTTCATAAGATCATTTAGGAAGTGTAAGTAAATTATTAATAAAATATTTAAATGTACATTTATGCATCTTATTATTTATACATATAGTATTAGTTACTCAGTGTGTTAATAAATGCTTTATTAACATATTCCTAGTGTCAAAACTACCTCAGTACTAACTTTAAAAATTAGAGAACAGCAGTGCAGAAGATCACTGAACCTTTAAATCTCATTTATAAAAGCTTTACAAAGCATAAACAGTCCTCACTTTAGATGAGCTCACAAAAATAGTTCACTGACCACTTCTAAATGTTTTATAACTACCTGAATTAATCATGAATTGCAGTAGGAATATGTGTTAATAAAACATTTACTAACACACTAAGTAACTATTGTCTAAATAATAAGATGTATAAATGAATGTTTAAATAGTTTATTAATCATTTACTTACACTTACTATATGAACTACTGACAACTCCTAAATAACTGGTTTGTAAATAATGTAATACTTAATTGTATTTTCATACTTTACTAATAATCAATTTATAATTTCTAAATTATTAAACACATTATAGATATGCTTATAAATCAAGAATAAAGCAATTATAGCTGTATTTATGAACTACTTACTAATGTATATTAATGCTTTATAAGTGATTAATTAACTATTAACTAATGCTTAACTAATGCTTCATAGTGTGCAGTTATTATAAAGTGTTACCAAATTCAATTCTGTTGTGAACAATTGCCAAGTGGTTTGGAGATTTGTCCATGTAGTTTTGAGAATGTAATTTCTGTTTCAAGAAATGAGCCAAACCAATGGAGAAAAACTGTAAGTAGGTCTAATATGGACTTCGGTATGGCTGAAATTAAATCAGAAGGAGTTAATGAATATGTATAGAAAGTTCATGAGCAAGGACAAATTTACCAGAAATATGTTCTGTAGGGCAAACATAGGCTCATGTATGGCTGAAGTGACATCAGAAGGCGTCATTGAGTAAATAAAAAAACTTCAGTGTTGAATAATCTTTTGGCCAGAAGTATGTTCAGTCGGTTAAATATGGACTACTGTCTGGCTTATCTAACATCAGATGGATGATAGGAAGTTCATGATCGAGGACTAATTTGCCAGAAAAATGTTCAGTAGGTCAAAAATGGCCTCATGTATGGCTGAAGTAACATCAGAGTGAGGCAATGAGCATGTATAGAAAGTTCAAGATTGAGTACTCTTGGGACAAATTTTTTTGAAGTAGGTTTTATATGGACTTCTGTATGGCTGAAATAAAATCAGAAGGAGTCAATGAGAATAGAATGTTCTAGATTTAGGACTAATTTGCCAGAAATATATTCAGTAAGTCTAATATGGATTTCTGTATGGGTGAAGTAACATCAGAAGCAGTCAATGGTAATGTATGAAAAGTTAAAAAATGAGTACTCTTTGGCCATATACAGTACAGTCCAAAAGTTTGGAACCACTAAGATTTTTAATGTTTTTAAAAGAAGTTTCGTCTGCTCACCAAGGCTACATTTATTTAATTAAAAATACAGTAAAAACAGTAATATTGTGAAATATTATTACAATTTAAAATAACTGTGTACTATTTAAATATATTTGACAAAGTAATTTATTCCTGTGATGCAAAGCTGAATTTTCAGCATCGTTACTCTAGTCTTCAGTGTCACATGATCCTTCAGAAATCATTCTAATATGCTGATTTGCTGCTCAATAAACATTTATGATTATTTTCAATGTTGAAAACAGTTGTGTACTTTTTTTTTCAGGATTCCTTGATGAATAGAAAGTTCAAAAGAACAGCATTTATCTGAAATACAAAGCTTCTGTAGCATTATACACTACCGTTCAAAAGTTTGGGGTCAGTAAGAATTTTTATTTTTATTTTTTGGAAAGAAATTAAAGGAATGAACACTTTTATTGTGAAATTTTATTCAAGGAAAGCCCCTTGAGATGCAAAATCTCGTTTTCAAGGGGGACCAAGAACATACAACAGATACAGTACACTCAATACAATACAAAACAAACAGAACATTACAAGACAAATCTGCTCAAAGATCCCCCCTACCCTCCCAGGACCATTTCAGAATCTGCAGGGTATACAAATGTTTACAAAGACAGTTGTTTCAGGAACCATAACAATTACAAAAACTGACAATCAGTTTTCAAGAACAAGATATTTCAAGGAACCATTACAATTAAAAGCATTTACAATCAGTTTTCAAATAGTTTAACAAAGAAGTTCTAAAGGAGGCTAAAGTAGTATTAGATCTCACAGATGGAGGCAAATTATTCCAGTCTGAAGGAGCATTATAACAAAAGGACCTCCGACCGACTACTTTGCACATAACAGGGACAGTAAAAGTCAGACATTGAGAATGTCGAAGAAAATAAGTTGGAGTATATTGTACAAAAAAAACATTTCAGATATGGTGGTAAATTCAAATAGATGCATCTAAAAATAAATTGAAACCAGTGATACTGTCGTCTTTTATCAGGCAACAACCAGTTAAGCTGATTATATAATTGGCAATGATGAGTTCTATATGGACACTTTAAAATGAACCTACACAGATTATTAAATAGAACATCTAATGGTTTAAGATATACATTGTACGTGTTTTGATAAACTATATCTGCATAATCAATAATTGGTAAAATTAATTGGGTAATTATCTTTTTTCGTACTCTAAATGTAAAACAATTTGATGACCTGTATAGAGGCATTAAACAAGAGTATGTTCGTTTTATTATGTAATCAATATGTGGTTTGAAATTTAATTCTGGATCAAGCCAAATTCCCAGATATTTAACAGAGGTCTCTTTTGTCACTAGAGTACCATTATCAAAATACAGGTTAAGTTCAGCAGATTTAAGAGAATGATGAGTACCAAAAACCATACATAATGATTTTTTCATATTGAGTTTTAAAAAGTTACTTTTAAGCCAACTTTGAACTGATTTGAGATCTGTCTGTAATTTGTTCTGAAGAAGAAATAAGTTGGAACTTGAAAAATAGACAACAGTATCATCTGCATATAAATGTACTTGACAATTATTACATACTTGCGGGAGATCATTAACAAAAATAGAAAAAAGAAGGGGGCCAAGGATAGAACCCTGTGGCACACCTTTTTCCATAATACATTCATCAGACTGTGCATCTTTGAATTGAACAAACTGACGTCTGTTATGGAGATAAGCATTAAACCATAAGAGAGCATTTCTATTAAAACCTATGGATTTAAGCTTGTCCAGGAGCAAGTAGTGATCTACCAAGTCAAAAGCCTTGGAGAGGTCAAGAAATATAGCACCTGTACATTGGTTCTTGTCACAGGAGGAGAATACATCGTTAGTGAATTTAAGTAAAGCAGTTGTAGTAGAGTACCCAGAACGAAAACCTGATTGATAAGGAGATAATATGTTTGATTGATTAAGATATTTATATAATTGTTGATAAATAATCTTTTCAAATAATTTGGTAACTGTACAAATAATAGAAATTGGACGGTAATTACATAAATCTGTATTGTCACCTCCCTTAAATATTGGAGTTACTCTTGCTGTTTTCCAAACAATTGGAATGGAACTCATATCTAAAGACATATTGTACAAATCAGAAAGTGGATGTAATAATATACTGGATCCAAGTTTAAGAAATTTGGCTTCCAACCCATCAGGTCCAACACTACCATTTTTTAATTCAGAGATGGCTTGAAATACTTCAGATGGCTGAATTCTAGAAAATGAAAAGGATCCATCAGTTTGATTTGATGAACTAGAAGAAACTAAATAATCAGAATATAGTGAACTACTAATTTGAGAAAAATGTGCATTAAATGCCTGAGCGATCATAAGAGGATCAGAAATAACATTATCATTTACAATAACGCTATTAATAGAGTCATTATTTGATTTATTAAGGAGGTGATCTAGATGTTTCCAAAACTGTTTAGGATTATTCCAATTTTGACTAAAGGCTTCCTTATAATAGTTAGATCTTGCATTCCGAGTTTGTGTTTTGCAGTGGTTCCTAAGTTGTCGATATACTTCCCGATCAGTAGGGTCTCTAGATTGTTTAAATTTTTCCCACGCTCGATCACGTTTTTTAAAAAGGCATATTAAATCAGGACTAATCCATGGGAGATGTCGACCTTTCACACGAATCGTTTTAAATGGAGCATGTTGATTAATTACATTGTTAACTTCAGAATAGAAAAAATCCCATGCATTCTCAACAGAAGGAATTAAATAAAATCTAGTCCAATTAATATTAGCCAGGTCATTTATAAATTGTTCAGTATTTATGTTTTTGCATTGTCTGACTTTAATATATTTGGGTGGTAATTTGGGTATTTTGATTTTCCACACACAGAAAACAATTGAGTGGTCACTAAAGCTGTCAGACAATATGCCCGATGTACTTATTCTATCTGGATTTGTAACTAGTATCCAGTCAAGCAAGGATGACGAACAGCGACCAATTCGGGTTGGTTCTTTTATTAACTGAGTAAAGTTGGCACCTGCAATCATATTTCTGTCACTCGAGGAGGAACGGTGAAGCCAATTGCAGTTAAAATCACCAAGAACCACCATTTCACTGTTTTTTCTAAGATAATTAATTGTATTAATAATTGACTTAATTGAATCAGATGAAGCAGATGGTGGTTTATAGATATTAGTTATAATTATATGTTTATTGTCATGGAAAATTATTTTTACAATAAGTGATTCAAAATTAACCGGCTCAACAGTTGGAATGAGAAGTTCACCTGTTAAATTTATAGAGACATATGTTACTAACCCACCTCCCCTGGAGCCTCTGTCAGCTCTAAAAAGAGCATAACCATCCATCTTTATTTCAATATCTGATATTTTATTGTGTAACCATGTTTCTGAAAGGGTGATAATATGAGGCTTATGATAGGAAACCCAAACTCTCAGAAGATCATTTTTTGGTACTAGACTTCTTATGTTAAGGTGAATTATTTTTAGACCCTTAAACAATTCTATTCCTCAAATTTAATATAAATGGGGCATAGGAGAGAAAGAGGACATAAAGCAGAAGAAATATATTAACAAACACACAACAGACAAACACACAGACAAACAGGACATGACATACATAAAAGTGAAAAATAGGAGGCTCACTGCAATTGCAGATAACAGGTACAGCCTGCTGCATCTCTACTACTTTAATTAAATGTAGGGGTAATATAATAAGGAAACTCAAATAGACACATAAAAATGTGTAATAAATCACCAAAGAAGATAAACTCAAAATAGCAAGCACATAATTAAAAAAAAAAAAAAAAAAAAAAAAAAAAAAAAAATTAAAGAAGTGCTTGCAGTGACATGACCAGGCATGTACAGTACTTAAATGAGAAGTTTAAAGTATTTACCGCATATGGTGTATCTTTCGTAATATCCAACATTATTCAGCCGTTAGAAGAATGACCAGGGTTATAAGTTACATCATGGAGAAGAGACGAAATCCCGAAAAAACTCATATGCTTCCCCGGGAGTGCGAAAAAGCTTGGGTTTGCCATCAATAATGACTCTCAAAGTAGCAGGGTACAGTAATGAGTAACTTTTGCCTGCTTCACGCAGCTTTTTCTTGATGTCATCGTATTGGCGGCGTCTTTTAAGCAGATCTATGCTGAAGTCGGGATTGATGTATATGCGTCTGCCTTGGAAACTGAGCTCTTTTTTCTCTCTGGCCAAACGCAAGATTTTGACTTTATCCTGGAAGTGTAGAAACTTTACAAGGATAGGCCGTGGAGATCTCGCATTACTTATGGAGCTGTATGTAGGAGAACGATGAGCCTTTTCAATCACTGGCGGTGTGGGAAAGCTGTCACTGCTGAAAAGGTGGCGTAGAAGCTGAATTATGAAGCTTGCCGTGTCGGTGCCTTCACTGTGCTCCGAGACATTAGTGAAACGAAGATTGTTAACCCTGCTCCTGTTCTCGGCATCATCAGCTTTTTCCCTCAGGTATGTGTTCTCCTTTTCAAGCGCAGCAACTCGCTTAGTCAGATCTTCGATGTTACATTCATTGGCACTTACACGATGCTCTAACTCTGTAATTTGGTCACATAGTGTAGATAGTGACCCTTGTATATTGTTTAAAGTAGTCTGCACAGGTAGAATCATATTGTCAATATGGGCAGTCGTTTCCATTTTGCTTTGTTGTATGGCACCCAAGATTGTTTGGAGGGAAAACTCACGTTGATCCATATTCTCCATTGTGACAGTATTTGATAGAAATTCTTTGAATTGTTGATAGAACAAACGTTTAGGTTTAACTTTAGATCACATGAATTTTATAGCACCTACTCAAGAAGTCAAGTCATTAATGCAGCAGGCTGAGACCTTTTGGAGCACTCAGTCAGTAGCGGCCATTTTGAGTGCGGCCATTTTATTCAGCAAGGATGCATTAAATCAATCAAAAGTGGCAGTAAAGACATTTATAATGTTACAAAAGATTAGATTTCAGATAAACACTGTTCTTTTGAACTTTCTATTCATCAAATAATCCTGAAAAAAAATATTGTACACAAATATTTTGTACAATTGTACACATTAAATGTTTCTTGAGCAGCAGATCAGCATATTAGAATGATTTCTGAAGGATCATGTGACACTGAAGACTGGAGTAATGATGCTGAAAATTCAGCTTTGCCATCACAGGAATAAATTACTCTGTGAAATATATTCAAATAGAAAACAGTTATTTTAAATTGTAATAATATTTCACAATATTACTGTTTTTACTGTATTTTTAATTAAATAAATGTAGCCTTGGTGAGCAGACGAAACTTCTTTTAAAAACATTAAAAATCTTAGTGGTTCCAAACTTTTGGACTGTACTGTATATGCAAATATGCAATATGCTATGGCTGACGTATCATCAGAAGCAGTCAATGAGTATGTATAGAAAGTTCATTATTGAGGACTAATATCCTTAGAAATATTTCCATTAGGTCAAATATGCAATACTCTATGGCTGAAGCAACATGACAGAGAGGCAGGTAATATAAAGTTCATGATCAAGTACTCTTTGACAAGAAATTTGTTCAGTAGGTCAAATATGGACTACTGTCTGGCTGACGTAATATCAGATAAAGTCAATGAGTGTGTATAGAAAGTTCATGATCAAAGAGTCATTTGCCAGAAATATTTTCAGTAGGTCAGACTCATGTATGGCTGAAGTAACATCAGAGTGAGGCAAAGAGCAAGAAAAAAATAAAAAAAATAAAAAATAAATAATCGAGGACTCTGGCGACAATTTTTTTTTTTTTTTTTGACGCATCAGAAGGCGTCATTGAGTAAATAAAAAAAACTTCAGTGTTCAATAATCTTTTGGCCAGAAGTATGTTGAGTCCGTCAAATATGGACTACTGTCTGGCTTATGTAACATCAGATGGAGTCAGTAAGTATGTATAGGAAGTAAATGATGGAGGACTAATTTGCCAGAAATATGTTCAGTAGTAGGTCAAATATTGACTTCTGTTTGTCTGATCATCGTGAGGACTTACTTGCCAGAAATTTGTTCACTATGTCAAAATGGGTTCATATATGGCTAAAGTAACATCAGAGTGTGGCTAATGTGATATCACAAAGCGTCATTAAGTAAATATAAAAAGTTCAAGATCAAGTACTCTTTGGCCAGAAATATGTCCTTTAGGTCAAATATGCAATACTGTAAAGCTATCTGGTTTATCTAACATCAGATGGAGAATAGGAAGTTCATGATCGAGGACTAATTTCCTAGATATATGTTCAATAGATCAAACACGGACTTCTGTATAGCTGAATTAATATCAGAAGGCATCAATGAGAACATATGAAGAGTTCAATATCCAATTCTCTTTGCCCAGAAATATGTTCAGTAGGTCTAATGTTGACTTCTGTATGGGTGAAGCAACATCAGTAGGAGACAATGTTAATGTAGAAAAGCTCAAGATCAAATAAACATATATAACCTAATGGATATATAAATATGATCTAATGGATATATAAATATATCCATTAGATCAAATATCCAATTCTCTATGGCTGACGAATTATCAGAAAGAGTCAGTGAGTTTGTATAAACAGTTCATGGATCGAGGACTAAGTTGTCAGAAATATGTTCAGTAGGTCAAACATGGCCTCATGTATGGCTGAAGTAACATCAGAGTGAGGCAAAGAGCAAGTAATATACAAAACTCATGATCGAGGATGTGAGGGATCCAGCAGTCAAAAATAATAGGGCAATGAAAAAAAACAGGTTTCCCAAAAAATATTCTTTAATGAATTAAAAATAGAGAAAAATCAAACAACTAATTTAGGCCTAATAAAAGAGGTCAACAGAACAAAACTGAAATCAACTAACTGAAGCAATGACAAACTGAACTGACCCAACTAATGAAACAATGAAGACACATTTATACAACTGGACTAGTCCACATTACACACAAGAGGGTAGAAAAAAAAAAAAAAAAAAAAAAAATCAAAGTACAACAACAAAATAAACAAACAAATTAAAATGATTAAAAATAAAGATTAAATCTAAATCTTGTCAAGGAAACCAAACCAGAATAACATTAAGGAATGAAAAAAAAAAAAAAAAAAAAAGGAAAAGAAATGCCCACTTAAACACCACAACCACCCCTATAAGTCATCAGTCCATTGGTACCGGCCAGCGGAACCAAAAAGCAGCAGAAGCAGCACGTCGGTCCTTTAGAAAGACGGACCCCACGACAGGAGTTCGGAAATCTCCGCTATTCTCCACGCTGTTACGTGTAGCTGGTGGAAGGATGAGGCAGATACGGATTTCCACAATTATAGACAATACTTTAATCAACACGAGCAAGGAGTAACCAAACATACACCTAACATAAACAGTGAACGGACAAGGAGTGCAGGGAGTGAGTGCAATATATGGGGAGTGCTGACAATAGAGTCCAGGTGCAGGTGATCCGTGATGATGAGGAGCTGACGAGGGAAGTGCGTGCAGGTGTGGAGAACAGGAGGATGATGGGAAATGGAGTCCAGGGGAACAAGGGATCCGTGACAGTACCTCCCCCTCCCGGTAGGCGCGTCCTCGCGCCGTAGATGTAACAACCGGGAGGGGGGTGGGCGCCCTGGAGACCTCAAGCCGGAGCAGGGGGAGGAGTAGACTGGAGTGGAGGTCTCCAGGGCAGGTTCAAAAGCCATGGCGGGTCAGGGGCCGTAGGCAGCCATGGCGGGTCAGGGGCCGTAGGCAGCCATGGCGGGTCAGGGGCCGTGGGCAGCCATGGCGGGTCAGGGGCCGTGGGCAGCCATGGCGGGTCAGGGGCCGAAGGCGGCCATGGCGGGTCAGGGGCCGAAGGCGGCCATGGGGGGTCAGGTACAGCGGGCCGCCACGGAGGGCCAGGAGCCGAAGGCGGCCATGGTGGGTCAGGAGCCGAAGGCGGCCATGCCGGGTCAGGTGCAGCGGGCTGCCATGCAGGGTCAGGTGCCGTGGGCAGCCATGGCGGGTCAGGGGCCGTGGGCAGCCATGGCGGGTCAGGGGCCGTGGGCAGCCATGGCGGGTCAGGGGCCGTGGGCGGCCATGGCGGGTCAGGGGCCGAAGGCGGCCATGGCGGGTCAGGGGCCGAAGGCGGCCATGGCGGGTCAGGTACAGCGGGCCGCCACGGAGGGCCAGGAGCCGAAGGCGGCCATGGCGGGTCAGGAGCCGAAGGCGGCCATGCCGGGTCAGGTGCAGCGGGCTGCCATGCAGGGTCAGGTGCAGCGGGCTGCCATGCAGGGTCAGGTGCCGTAGCCGAATTGCCGACGAGCCCAGGTGGCGGTGAGGATCCGGCGGGACAGGGCGATGCCGCAGGCTCGGCCGACCGAGGCGCAGGCGGGGCTCCAGAAGGCCGCAGAGGAGCCAGAGCGACAGCCGACCAAAGGGACGCAGGAGGGAGTGAGGAAGCCAACGGAGCGTGAGGGACGAAGGGACGAGGTGAAAACCGAGGAGTGCAGTCCTGATGTGAGGGAAGGCCGACGAACGACTGATGCGGAACCGGGGGGAGGATGGAGCCTGGCGGAACTGGTGGACTGATGAGCCACGGTGGAGATGAGGGAGGTTGGAGCCAAGGGGGAGCATCTGGACCAACGGGCCGAGGTGGAGTCCTGGGTGAGGTGGCTTGAGGTGGAGGTGCAGTGTGGACATTAGTGGGAGGAGGCGGGAGAGGGAGGCAGGGAGGGAAAACAGTTGTTGGGTTGGATAGTTCAATAGCCCAGTTCATAATAAGAGCGGCTGGCTCGGCGGCGGCTGGAGCGGCAGGCGCGGCGGCGGCGGCTGGAGCTGAGGGCTCGTAGGCGGCGGCTGGAGCTGAGGGCTCGTAGGCGGCGGCTGGAGCTGAGGGCTCGTAGGCGGCGGCTGGAGCTGAGGGCTCGTAGGCGGCGGCTGGAGCTGAGGGCTCGTAGGCGGCGGCGGAGACTGGAGAACTTTGCTCGGCGGAGACTGGAGAACTTTGCTCGGCGGAGACTGGAGAACTTTGCTCGGCGCAGACTGGAGAACTTGGCTCGGCGGAGACTGGAGAACTTGGCTCGACGGAGACTGGAGAACTTGGCTCGGCGGAGACTGGAGAACTTGGCTCGGCGGAGACTGGAGAACTTGGCTCGGCGGAGACTGGAGAACTTGGCTCGGCGGAGACTGGAGAACTTGGCTCGGCGGAGACTGGAGAACTTGGCTCGGCGGAGACTGGAGAACTTGGCTCGGCGGAGACTGGAGAACTTGGCTCGGCGGAGACTGGAGAACTTGGCTCGGCGGAGACTGGAGAACTTGGCTCGGTCCAAAAGTCTATAAGCCAGGCCACCTCACTTGGTGGCTCGCACAGGGTTGGAGCTGCAGGCTCGGAAAGGGCTGGAGCGGGCTCTGGAGATACTGGAGCGGGCTCTGGAGATACTGGAGCGGGCTCTGGAGATACTGGAGCGGGCTCTGGAGATACTGGAGCGGGCTCTGGAGACACTGGAGCGGGCTCTGGAGACACTGGAGCGGACTGTTTCCTCCTCCTCCGCTTTCGGGACCCAGTTGAGCAGTGTGGGTTCCGTGTGGTGCAGGCAGGGAGTTCGCTGGAGGGGCATGCGGAGGAAGACGGAGGTTGACTGACTGGCCCGGCCAACCGTGTTTCTGGATGGACCAGAGACAGACACCCATCCTGAACCCAATCAACGACAAATTTGGAATCATTTAACCACAAAATGGAATTTATGGTTTCGCTTAAGGAGAAATGATAATCGGGTTCACCAAAACGGATGGTGTCATCGTCTAGTCCATCCAGAAACAGGGAGATTAAACATGCTTCAGGCCAGTCAGACAAAACAGCAAGCTCAACGAACTCCTCCACATACCTCTCCAGCGAACGACCGACCTGCAGAAGTCCGATGATGCGATCGCCAGCAGACAAGGGAGTGGGAGGCATTGGAGGAGCAGAAGCCAGGGAGCAGAAATAATCCATTTTTTCCCTTTTTGTAGAAATCCAACGTTTGGGTCCGTTCTTCTGTTACGTGTAGCTGGTGGAAGGATGAGGCAGATACGGATTTCCACAATTATAGACAATACTTTAATCAACACGAGCAAGGAGTAACCAAACATACACCTAACATAAACAGAGAACGGACAAGGAGTGCAGGGAGTGAGTGCAATATATGGGGAGTGCTGACAATAGAGTCCAGGTGCAGGTGATCCGTGATGATGAGGAGCTGACGAGGGAAGTGCGTGCAGGTGTGGAGAACAGGAGGATGATGGGAAATGGAGTCCAGGGGAACAAGGGATCCGTGACAGTACCTCCCCCTCCCGGTAGGCGCGTCCTCGCGCCGTAGATGTAACAACCGGGAGGGGGGGGGGCGCCCTGGAGACCTCAAGCCGGAGCAGGGGGAGGAGTAGACTGGAGTGGAGGTCTCCAGGGCAGGTTCAAAAGCCATGGCGGGTCAGGAGCCGTGGGCAGCCATGGCGGGTCAGGGGCCGTAGGCAGCCATGGCGGGTCAGGGGCCGTGGGCAGCCATGGCGGGTCAGGGGCCGTGGGCAGCCATGGCGGGTCAGGGGCCGAAGGCGGCCATGGCGGGTCAGGGGCCGAAGGCGGCCATGGCGGGTCAGGTACAGCGGGCCGCCACGGAGGGCCAGGAGCCGAAGGCGGCCATGGCGGGTCAGGAGCCGAAGGCGGCCATGCCGGGTCAGGTGCAGCGGGCTGCCATGCAGGGTCAGGTGCAGCGGGCTGCCATGCAGGGTCAGGTGCCGTGGGCAGCCATGGCGGGTCAGGGGCCGTAGGCAGCCATGGCGGGTCAGGGGCCGTGGGCAGCCATGGCGGGTCAGGGGCCGTGGGCGGCCATGGCGGGTCAGGGGCCGTGGGCGGCCATGGCGGGTCAGGGCCCGTGGGCGGCCATGGCGGGTCAGGGGCCGAAGGCGGCCATGGCGGGTCAGGGGCCGAAGGCGGCCATGGCGGGTCAGGGGCCGAAGGCGGCCATGGCGGGTCAGGTACAGCGGGCCGCCACGGAGGGCCAGGAGCCGAAGGCGGCCATGCCGGGTCAGGTGCAGCGGGCTGCCATGCAGGGTCAGGTGCAGCGGGCTGCCATGCAGGGTCAGGTGCCGTAGCCGAATTGCCGACGAGCCCAGGTGGCGGTGAGGATCCGGCGGGACAGGGCGATGCCGCAGGCTCGGCCGACCGAGGCGCAGGCGGGGCTCCAGAAGGCCGCAGAGGAGCCAGAGCGACAGCCGACCAAAGGGACGCAGGAGGGAGTGAGGAAGCCAACGGAGCGTGAGGGACGAAGGGACGAGGTGAAAACCGAGGAGTGCAGTCCTGATGTGAGGGAAGGCCGACGAACGACTGATGCGGAACCGGGCTCTGGAGATACTGGAGCGGGCTCTGGAGATACTGGAGCGGGCTCTGGAGATACTGGAGCGGGCTCTGGAGACACTGGAGCGGGCTCTGGAGACACTGGAGCGGACTGTTTCCTCCTCCTCCGCTTTCGGGACCCAGTTGAGCAGTGTGGGTTCCGTGTGGTGCAGGCAGGGAGTTCGCTGGAGGGGCATGCGGAGGAAGACGGAGGTTGACTGACTGGCCCGGCCAACCGTGTTTCTGGATGGACCAGAGACAGACACCCATCCTGAACCCAATCAACGACAAATTTGGAATCATTTAACCACAAAATGGAATTTATGGTTTCGCTTAAGGAGAAACGATAATCGGGTTCACCAAAACGGATGGTGTCATCGTCTAGTCCATCCAGAAACAGGGAGATTAAACATGCTTCAGGCCAGTCAGACAAAACAGCAAGCTCAACGAACTCCTCCACATACCTCTCCAGCGAACGACCGACCTGCAGAAGCCTGATGATGCGATCGCCAGCAGACAAGGGAGTGGGAGGCATTGGAGGAGCAGAAGCCAGGGAGCAGAAATAATCCATTTTTTCCCTTTTTGTAGAAATCCAACGTTTGGGTCCGTTCTTCTGTTACGTGTAGCTGGTGGAAGGATGAGGCAGATACGGATTTCCACAATTATAGACAATACTTTAATCAACACGAGCAAGGAGTAACCAAACATACACCTAACATAAACAGAGAACGGACAAGGAGTGCAGGAAGTGAGTGCAATATATGGGGAGTGCTGACAATAGAGTCCAGGTGCAGGTGATCCGTGATGATGAGGAGCTGACGAGGGAAGTGCGTGCAGGTGTGGAGAACAGGAGGATGATGGGAAATGGAGTCCAGGGGAACAAGGGATCCGTGACACACGCAGCTCACACGACGGTAACTTAAACTCAAAAGAAACCAATATTAACAGAAATATACAGCATAGTAAACTAAATTGTGTGCACTCCAACTAGTTAACAAGTACTGATATTTAATAAAGTATTCTAAATGAAAAACAAACCGAATCTGTGTCTTATTACTGAATACAAAAAAAAAAAAAACAATTCATAAAACATATTGAACAAAAAAATATTTTAATTAATGCTTACTTGTATGTGTATGAGTATGTGTGTGTGTGTATGTGTGTGTGTGCGCGTGCGTGCGTATGCATGTGTGTGGGCGTGTGTGCGTGTATTACCGCTCACTGATGTGCGGCCACATCATAGGCCATCACATACTCCCTCCCTTCAGAAATGTCACTGGCACAACAGGAAAGGTAATCCGCCGTAAGGTTAGTTTTGCCAGGGACATGTTGGATGGTAAAGCGAAAGGGTTGCATGGCAAGGTACCAGCGAGTGATTCTGCTGTTAGTGTCCTTCATTCTTTGGAGCCACTGTAGAGCTTTATGATCAGTCTCCAGTATAAATTCCCTTCCCAAGAGATAGTATTTCAGGGAGTCCAAAGCCCACTTCACGGCCAGGCATTCCTTTTCCACAATGGAATAGCGGACTTCTCTGGGGAAGAGCTTGCGACTGAGAAAAGCAATGGGGCGCTGAGCGTCAGGGTCACCCTGCAACAAAACCTCTGTCCGCCTCTGTCTGAAGCGTCTGTTTGGAGGATGAAAAGTTCATTAAAATCAGGATTATGCAGCACAGATTCATTGCTCAAAGCAGTTCTAATATCTTGAAATGCAGCCTTCGCCGGTTATGGCGTCGAGCTGAACGGCAGCACTTCTCCCCGCTCCGTCGCTGAACTTAAGATTTTCACTGAAAAACCGCCTAACTCCTATTCTAAAGCTACTTAAAGTCAACCTAATGTCATTGTAAGTTAAACATGCCCAGGGGGGTATCAAAGAGTAAATATAAGAAATCGCTTAACTCTCTGGATTTTCAAATTAGTGAGGACAGTGTCTCAGAACCCGAACACAGTGAAGGAGACGCCATGTCGGTGGTCACAGACAGCGCGCAGGTGAACGAGGTAACCAGCGCTGATATTATGCAAGCCATCAAATCCCTCAAACATGACTTTCATGCAGAAATTAGTGGTGTGTTAACGGCTATTAAGGATGTTCAGGCGAACATACATGAGTGCAACGGTCGCATCACACAGGCTGAAGAGCGGGTATCCTCGGCGGAGGATTCAATTAGCGGCCTGCAGACAAAAGTCAGTGCGTTGGAAAGAAAGGTGAAGTTTTTGGAAACGAAGGCAGATGATCTGGAAAACAGAAGCCGTCGCAATAACATGAGAATCGTGGGCATACCAGAGAAGGAGGAGGGGGCGGATTCTTGCACTTTTATGGAAAACTGGTTTACCGAAAATCTAAATGTGCAGCCGCCGGTGGTATTGGAGAGAGCTCACCGCATTACCGGATCGACGAGCGCCCCCGCCTCCACCCCGCGAACCTTCATTGTGAAGTTTCTAAACTATCGAGACAAGGAGCGTGTATGGAGAGCATCAAGAGCAAAAGGCCAGTTTATCTACAAGAATAACAGCATCAGGTTCCACCCGGATTTATCGGCTGAAGTATATAAACAACAGCGAGAATTCTATGAGGTGCGGCAGAAGTTAAGGGAGAAGGGAGTTGACAAACACAGGATACTTTTTCCAGCCAAGTTGCTTGTGACCCATGGGGGACGCACATACACTTTCAACATGCCTGCTGCAGTCTATCAGTTCATTAGTGGTTTGGGAGGAGACGCATGATAAAGCTATGGTGACATTTCTTTCATGACGTTTTCTGCTGCTCGCTTCCCTCCCTGCTCTTCCGTAATAATAACTTGCTGCGTGACTATATTAGGGAGGTAAGCCACTACTTGCTATTTTCATAAGCAGTTTTCATTGGTTTCTAACTTGTTGGATGACTTTATGGGCGTAAAGGCAATGGCACTAAATCCTCTTCAGTGGCGGATAAAGGATCTTTTTTTTTTTATTATTATTATTACTATTTTTTTTTTTTTTTTTCACTTTCTTTTAAAAACTGTGGTGATGAGAGTGGGAGACATAAACGCAGGACATCTGTGATGGTCGGAGGGGACACAGATTTACTGCAGGACTGCAATAACGAGCTTGCAGTCAAGGCCCAGTCTCCTTTATGGAGGTTCTGGATAATCCTTCACTTCCTTGCAAAACTTTTTCTTTCACGGCTGACTCAAGTGCTTTATATGGTTTTGTTATATGGTTTATGTTTATGGGTGAATAAATTGGAAGCCTGGACGCAAAATGTTATCATGTATATAGTTACAGTGTTCGTGTTAATGTTTTATTTTACAACATGGGATATGTATAACAATGAGCCCCAAGAACATAAAAGAACTGCAATGTGCGATAAATGGTTTGCATACGTAAGCGTTAATGGATAGCATAAGAGTAATTAGCTATAATGTTAAGGGCTTACATAACCCCATAAAAAGGAAAAAAATTCTCAATGAGCTTAAACATCTTAACTGTACTATAGCCTTTATACAAGAAAGCCACCTATCAGATTCTGAACACAGGAAACTTAAAAGGTCATGGGCCAGCCAAGTGTATTTTTCATCTCATGGTTCAGGAAGAAGGCGTGGAGTGGCAATATTGTTGCACAGCTCACTGCAGTTTTGTTTACACTCAGAAACTACTGATAAAGAGGGGAGATTTATTTTAGTAAATGGATCCATCTGTGGTGTGAATGTCTCTATGCTGAACATCTACGCTCCAAATGAAAGCAATCCTAATTTTTTTAAGAAAATTTGTGAAATGATTATAGAAAAAGCTAAAGGAATCATTTTGATTGGAGGTGATTTTAATTGCATTTTGTCAAATAGAATGGATAAAAACCCACCATCATTTGCCAGGCTTTCAGGGACCAATAGGATTTTAAAACAAATGGTGGAGGATCTGGGTATGATTGATGCATGGAGACATATTCACCCAAGAGATCGGGACTACACATTCTATTCAAACCCACACTCCTCATATTCCAGGATTGATTTTTTCTTTGTTGCTAAAAATGAGTCTTACAGAGTCCTAGATTGTAAAATACATAACATAACTTTAAGTGACCATGCCCCAGTTAGTTTGATTTGGGATTTGGGTAGGGGTTATAACCCAAGTTTATGGCGTCTAAATGTCTCACTTCTAAACGATAATGCATTTAAAGATCATATAAAGGCGGAATTGGACCAATACCATCACCAGTGACCTTGTGGGAGGCGGCTAAGGTAGTTTTGAGGGGAAAGATAATTTCATTTGCATCAGCTAAGACGAGACTTAGAGAAGCCAAACGTAAAGAACTTGAAGAACAAATTAAACAGTTAGAACAGAGACATAAAAGTCAACTATCTACAAAGGATCTAACTCAGCTTAAGGAAGCCAGGAGAGCTTTGGGAGACTTGCTCACAAATAATACTGAGAGAAATTTAAGATTTTTAAAATTTTAAAAGCAAGTAAATTATTAGCATTCCAACTAAAAAAACAGATGAGTCTAACAGTTGTACAGAAAATTAAACCTAACAACTCAGATAAGCCCTTTCTGTTTAAGCCAGATGAGATATCGGGAGCTTTTGCCACTTTTTATAAGAAACTGTACTCAAATACAGACACATGTACAGAATTTGGAAAAATTGATGCCTACTTAGAAAACATAAATCTGCCAAAGCTATCAGAAGAAGACTCACAAGCTATTGATCGACCCATTATGAGAGAAGAAATTGTAGAAACAATCAAGGGGTTAAAAAACGGCAAAAGTCCGGGCTCGGATGGATACTGTAATGAATTTTATAAGGCCTTTGTAGATGATATAAGCCCTATTTTAGAGAAAGCATATGCTTATGCATTTGAAAGGGGGGAATTCCCACCAAATTGGAAATAGACAATAATTTCAGTTATTCATAAGGAGGGAAAGCACCCTACAGAGTGCAGTTCATATAGACCCATAGCCCTTCAAAACTCGGACTGCAAAATATTGACCTCTATACTGGCAAAAAGACTTAAAACAGTTATTACAACTCTAGTGCATCCGGACCAGACAGGCTTTATTACTGGTCGCCAGCTGTCTGATAACATTCGTCGGCTACTGAATGTTATGTCCTATGCCAAGTCTAAACCAGTGCCATGTATGGCATTAGCTTTGGATGCAGAAAAAGCATTCGACCGTGTCTCCTGGCCTTTCCTTTTTAGTGTTTTGAGGAAATTTGGTTTGGGTCCTGGTTTTGTTAAATGGGTCCAACTGTTATGCTCATCTCCAAAAGCGACAGTAAGGGTAAATGGGTGTTTCTCACAAAAATTTCTGTTGGGGAGGGGTTGCAGACAGGGGGATCCTCTTTCGCCTCTTCTTTTTGCCCTTAGCTGAGCCCCTTGCACAGCTAATACGAGATAGTACAGATATTAGTGGTATTGAAGTGAGTGGAGAGGAACACAGGTTGTCGCTATACGCAGACGATGTAATTGTGTATATCTCAGATCCCACAAAGTCTGTTCCAAATTTAATGAAATGTACTGAGACCTTTGGATTTTACTCAGGTTACAAAATAAATGTGACTAAGACAGAAGCACTCCCCATGAACAATTTAATCTCCCCACAGATGAAATCTGCTTTCTCATTTAGATGGCCCAAGGAGGGTATTAAATATTTGGGAATAAATACACCCTCTGATCTTAGTTTATATCAAAGTAATTATATTAAATTAATAGATAAAATTAAGCACGATTTGAATCGCTGGAATACACTTCCCCTTACTTTAATAGGCAGGGTGGAGGCTGTTAGGATGAATGTTCTCCCAAGGCTCCTTTTTCTATTTCAAACTCTACCAATCTCTCCGCCTAAATCTACTTTTAGTCTTTTAGATCGTCAAAAAGACAAATTGGCAAAAACTAAAGGGGGTCTAGGACTACCCAACTTGAAACATTATTGGTTAGCGTCACAATTACGTGCAATGATAGTGTGGCTATCAGATGATACAAGCACAAGATGGCTCAATATAGAAAAAAGTTACAGTCCTGATATGCCTTTGTCAGTGATCCCCTTTAATAGGCTTAAATCCACCAGAGAACTTTTGGGAGAATGGTCGAACACAACATGTATAGCTTGGAAGGAAATACAACAAATGTTTAAGCTAACAGGCAATCTCTCTGTTTTGAGTTCAATTACTTATATTCGAGATTTTCTTCCATTGAGACTTGATACAGGATTCAAAAACTGGAAACTTTTGAACCTTCATTATGTACACCAATTATTTAGTAATAACAACTTCAAATCATTTGAACAACTGAGAATAGAGTTTAAACTACTAAGAACAGATTTTTTCAGGTACCTACAATTAAGGAGTTACATACTAAAACACCCAAACCTGGAACAGATTAATAGAGCCCTCCCTTTTAGAACGGTATTTATTAAAAATTCAGGGTGGAGAACATATGAGGAAACCAATAACCAATGTTTATAAGATCATTACTTCAATGTGTTACGGTACAGAGACACGGAGGCAGAGGTATAAACAATCCAGGTGAGTTTATTAATAATAAGCAGAGCACTGGGTTATGGTAAGCAGATAATGAGTACTGGAGAGATGAAGGGAATATGATACTGTCCTGATAATGTCTTGCAGATGCAGCTGAAGAGATGGGATGGTTGAAGCTGGCGGAGACACTCACACACACAGGCAGGTAATCACACAAGGAGGACGGGAGACGAAGGAGATGGAGGAGACGACTGGAGCAGGTAAGTATGGCGTTTGGAGTCCTTAAGGTTAGCATACATAGGTAGTAGTGCAAACGAGACCGGACAGTGAGTGTGTGTGTGGAGAGTCTTTGTAGTGGTGTTGATTGCAGTGCTGATGAGTGGCAGGTGGTGGTGATTAGTACTCCGGTGATTGGGTACGTGGGTATGGCAGTGAGGTGGAACCTGACGTGTCTGTTACAGTACCCCCCCTCCCACGGCCCGCTCCTGAGGGCCGCGGACCCCGACGTCGTGGTGGTCTTCCTCTCGGGCGTGGGGCAGGTCTGTCAGGGTGATTGGTATGGAAGTTCTGTAATAGGATAGGATCAAGGATATCATTCTTGGGGACCCATGAGCGTTCCTCGGGACCATAGCCTTCCCAGTCGACGAGGTATTCCAGCTGACCACCACGGCGCCGGGAATCCAGGATTTCGTGAACCACGTAGGCTGTGCCGTCCTCCAGGATGAGTGGAAGGGGGGGCTCGGCGGCTGCCACGTCAGGTTCTGTGGAGGGAACAACAGAAGGGTGGTGAGGCTTAAGCAGTGATACGTGGAATGTGGGATGGATTCTACTGTACTGTGCTGGGAGTTGAAGACGGTAGGTGACGGGGTTGATCTGCCGGATGATGGGGAACGGGCCAATGAAGCGGGGACTCAGCTTCTTGCAGGGCAGACGCATCCTGATGTCCCGGGTGGACAGCCAGACCTTCTGCCCCGGTTGGTAGACGGGAGCTTCGGAGCGCCGAAGGTCGGCTGTCATCTTGCGTCTGCGCAGGGCTCTCTGCAGTTAGTGATGAGCTGAGTCCCAAACCCTCTCGCTCTCCCGGAACCAGTAGTCGACTGCGGGGACGTTGGAAGGTTCCCCATCCCAGGGGAACAGTGGGGGTTGGTAGCCGAGTACGCACTGGAAGGGTGTCAGTCCAGTTGTGGCTTGGCGGAGGGAGTTCTGTGCGTACTCGGCCCAACCCAGGTACTGGTTCCAGGAGTTCTGGTGGCCGTGACAGAAGGTACGCAGGAAGCGGCCTATCTCCTGGATCTTGCGTTCTGTCTGCCCGTTCGACTGAGGATGGTATCCAGATGACAGGCTGACGGTCACACCCAGGAGGGAGAAGAAGGCTTTCCAGACGTGGGAGACGAACTGGGGTCCTCTGTCGGAGACTATATCTTCAGGTATTCCATAATGACGAAAAACATGATTAAACATCAACTTAGCAGTTGCCATGGCGGTAGGTAGACCCTCCAGGGGTATCAGGCGGCAGGACTTTGAGAAGCGGTCTACCACCACCAGGATGCAGGTGTTACCGTCAGACTCAGGGAGATCTGTGACGAAGTCCACTCCCAGGTGTGACCAGGGTCTCTCAGGAACGGGCAGAGGTAGGAGCTTGCCGGTGGGAAGATGGCGTGGGCTCTTAGAGATGGCGCACTCCCTGCAGCCCTGCACGTACCTTCTGACATCGTTGGCCATGTTGGGCCACCAGAAGCGTTGTTTGAGCAACGAGAGGGTCTCATTGACCCCCGGGTGACCAGTGCCAAGTGATGAGTGGGTATTGTGCAGAAGTGGAGTGCGACGTGCCCGGGTGACGTATTGCAAGCCTTGGGGGCAACCCGGCGGAGTGCGTGTGGAGGCATTGGAGGAGGGTATGGTTTCTTCGGACCACTGGATGGGATTCATGAAGATGGACTCCGGCAGGATTGTTTCAGGATCTTCAGGCTTTTCCTCCGGGGAATGGAGGCGAGACAGAGCGTCAGCTTTGGTATTTTTAGAACCAGGGCGGTAGGAGATAGAGAAATTGAACCTTGAGAAAAACATGGCCCAGCGAGCTTGGCGAGGGTTGAGTCTTTTGGCAGCTTTTAGATATTCAAGGTTTTTGTGATCAGTGAGAACTTGGAATGGATGAGTAGCCCCCTCCAACCAATGCCTCCACTCCTCGAGGGCAAGCTTGACGGCCAGGAGTTCGCGGTCACCGATGTCGTAATTGACCTCCGCCGGGTTGAGCTTGCGGGAGAAGAAGGAGCATGGATGGAGTCTACTAGGTATCCCCTGCTGCTGTGAAAGAACCGCTCCCACTCCGGTGGTGGAGGCGTCCACTTCCACGATGAATGGGAGCTCTGGATTAGGGTGGACGAGGAGGGGAGCGGTGGTGAAGGCTCTTTTAAGGGTCTCGAAGGCGTTGGTGGCTTGTTGGGACCAGGACAGAGACTTGGGCTGGTTACGGAGTAGGTTGGTTAATGGACTGACGATGGTGCTGTAGTTCTTGATAAACCGGCGATAGAAGTTGGAGAAACCTAGGAAGCGTTGGAGTTCTTTGATTGAAGATGGAGTGGGCCAGGACTGAATGGCGGAGACCTTCCCCTCGTCCATCCGGATGCCACTGTGATCTATTACGTAACCCAGGAATTGGACAGAGGGCTGGTGAAAGGAGCACTTTTCAGCTTTGAGGAAGAGGTGGAATTGCCGTAGGCGTTGGAGGACCTCCGCAACGTGGTGGCGATGTTCGGCCAAGCTCCGGGAGTAGATGAGGATGTCGTCTATATACACCAGAACGAACTTGTGGAGAAACTCCCGGAGCACCTCGTGTATGAAATCCTGGAATACAGAGGGGGCGTTGACCAGGCCATACGGCATAACAAGATATTCGTAGTGTCCGGTGGGCGTGACAAAGGCGGTCTTCCACTCGTCCCCCTCGCGTATCCGGATGAGGTTGTACGCGCTGCGGAGGTCCAGCTTAGTGAACACAGTGGCACCACGGAGATGTTCCAGGGCCGCTGGGACGAGGGGAAGCGGGTAGCGGAATTTGATGGTGATTTTGTTGAGGGCACGGTAATCAATGCAGGGCCTCAAGCCTCCGTCCTTCTTCGCCACAAAAAAGAAGCTTGAAGCAGCAGGGGAAGTAGACGGGCGGATGTAACCTTGGTTGAGGGCCTCTTTGATGTATTCCTCCATGGCCTTCTCCTCCGGTATTGACAGGGGGTAAATGCGTCCCCTGGGCACTGGTTCACCCGGTAGCAGATCGATGGCACAGTCCCATGGCCGGTGTGGAGGAAGCTTGGAGGCGCGTTGCGGGCAGAAAACGTCACTGAAGGGGGCGTAGTCCGGGGGAACATCCACGGAGCGTTTTTCGACAGGGCTTTCGATAGAGGTTGCATTCATGGAGAGAGACTTGGAGAATGGAGACTTTGGAACAGGAAGCGTTGGGAAGCAATCTGGAAAGCAGTGGTCGCCCCACTTCAGGACTTCGCCCCAAGAGATGTTGGGGCTATGTTGTTCGAGCCACGGGCGCCCTAGAACCACGTCAGCGGTGGATTCCTCCAGAACCAGCAGATGAATCTTTTCAGAGTGTAGAATACCCACGCTGAGTTGAAGTGGTCACACACAATGACGGATGTGCTTACGGCTCAGGGGTTTGCCCGTGATGGAGTGGATTTGATAGCTAACCGGAGACGGGGAGATCTTGAGCTTGAGTTGTCGACAGAGGGCGCCGGAGATGAAATTTCCTGCAGACCCTGAGTCGAGGAGCGCCACCACTGGAACAGAGGTATTTGCAGCAGTAAGGATTAGAACAGTTGTGAGTGGTTTCATTTTATGAATGGAAGGGAAAATCGCACTCACCATGGGCCGAGGAGGACGGGTTGGGCATGTGGAGAGAACATGCCCCGGAGATCCACAATATAGACATAAGTTATGAGTCAATCTTCTTTGTCTTTCATTGGAAGTTAGACGGGAATGGTCGATTAACATTGGTTCGGTGGCTGGTTCTGGGGAGCTGACGGGTTCAGACCGGCGGAGGAGGTTGGTGGCAGGTGACTGGCCCTGGTGCTCGAGGAGACACGACTGCATACGAGAACCCACGCGGATGGCGAGTTGGATGAAGCGTTCAAGTCCCATTGAGTCCTCGTATGCAGCGAGATGCAGCCGCACGTTGGGTTCCAATCCTTGACGGAAAGAAGTGATGAGGGCTTGTTCATTCCATCCGCTGGTGGCGGCTAGCGTTCGGAACTGCAAGGCATAATCATTCACAGAGAGATTTCTTTGCTTTAGATTGTAGAGTTTCTCACCAGTAGAAGAATCCTTCAGAGGTTTCCCGAAGACCTCACGGAAGTGAGAGACGAATGCCGAATATGATTGTACAACAGGGCCTTTCTGAGTCCACAGGGAATCTGCCCATTGCAGGGCCTTACCTTGCAGTTGCGAAATGATGAACGCAATTTTTGCTGTGTCGGAAGTGTAGAGGTGCGGCTGCATCTCCAGGACCATTTCACATTGGAGAAGGAATCCGCTGCATTCCTCCGCCGATCCTGAGTAGGGCGCCGGTTTGGCCATGGGACTGGCGGTGAATGCTGGAGAAGGAGAGGTGACAGAAGGTGCGGAAGCTGAAGTGGTGGATATTGATGGTGAGGATGGCTGTGGTGTGAGTGCTCGGCGCAGTGCGTCCACAAGCTCTTGAAATGGGTCGTTGGTGCTCATGCTGTAAAGTTGTTATGGTCCTGCCTTCTGTTACGGTACAGAGACACGGAGGCAGAGGTATAAACAATCCAGGTGAGTTTATTAATAATAAGCAGAGCACTGGGTTATGGTAAGCAGATAATGAGTACTGGAGAGATGAAGGGAATATGATACTGTCCTGATAATGTCTTGCAGATGCAGCTGAAGAGATGGGATGGTTGAAGCTGGCGGAGACACTCACACACACAGGCAGGTAATCACACAAGGAGGACGGGAGACGAAGGAGATGGAGGAGACGACTGGAGCAGGTAAGTATGGCGTTTGGAGTCCTTAAGGTTAGCATACATAGGTAGTAGTGCAAACGAGACCGGACAGTGAGTGTGTGTGTGGAGAGTCTTTGTAGTGGTGTTGATTGCAGTGCTGATGAGTGGCAGGTGGTGGTGATTAGTACTCCGGTGATTGGGTACGTGGGTATGGCAGTGAGGTGGAACCTGACGTGTCTGTTACACAATGACAAAAGACAATTCATTCTACGTGAAAGACAAGTGGACTAGGGTGCTACGGCTTGAAATAAGTGAAGAAGTTTGGTTGGAGGTATGTACTCAGGCTCATAAAGTTACGAATGCCAACTTGTGGAAGGAATTTCAATGGAAAATAAATAACAGATTTTTCAGAACACCACAAGTTATGGCTAAAATGAATCCAAATCAATCAAGTCAGTGTTGGAGGGGGTGTGGAGAAACAATGGCTACTCACTCACATATTTTTTGGGAATGCCCTTTGTTGGATAACTTTTGGAAATCCATTTTTACATATATTAATAAAGTTTTGAATGTTGATCTGATAAGAGACCCTCTGATAGCAATCCTAGGGATTAAACCAGTAGTGATACACAGTAGGAAAAAGATGTATTTATTACAGATACTACTGATAGCAGCAAAGAAAGCCATTACAAAAAAGTGGCTAACAATTTTGAGAAATATTTACACTATGGAAAAAATTACTTATTCATTGAGATTACAAAGGGAACTTTTTATTGAAAGATGGGCACCATTAATGACGATAATGGAGGACCATTAGAACTAACTGGTTATATTTGCCAGGGGAACTTGAATACAACCCATGTTTTGTTTTAAGTTGATGTTTGTTTTGTTCAAATTGTTTGCTTTAAATGTTGTTAATGATTTTCTTATTTCTTTTTTTCTTTGTATTTTTGGACATATTTTCTGTGGAATTGATCATACATGTAAAGATGCGTGAATGTTATGATCCCCTGTAAAAGATATTGTTTCTGTGTGCAAGTAATTGTTGTAAAAGGAGATCTGAAGAACATTCAAAATAAAAAATAAGTAAAAAAAAAAAAAAGAAATGCAGCCTTCGCTTCTTCAGTCCATCGAAGCTGATTGGGACTCCTTGAGCCCACCATATCCGTTAATGCTGCTGCCCGGCTGGAGAAATTGGGAATGAATTTGTTATAGAATCCAGCCATGCCCAGGAATGATCGCAGCTCCTTGCGAGTCCGCGGCTGGGGCACCCTTCAATGGCCCGGACCTTCTCCACCTGCGGTCGTATTACCCCATTGCCAACAACAAACCCCATGTACTCTGTCTCAGTCTTTGCAATGGCACACTTTTTGGGATTAACAGTCAAACCAGCCCTCTGGAGCCATTGCAGAACCTCCTGAACATGGTGCAAATGTTGTTCCCAGGTGTCACTGAAAATCACAATATCATCTAGATAAGCAGCTGTATAGGGCAGCCCCAGCAGTACCTGGTCCATAAGTCTTTGGAAGCTAGCCGGTGCCCCGTGCAGCCCGAAAGCGAGAACCTTAAAATGGAATAGCCCCAACGGAGTTTTGAATGCTGTCAGTTCTCTGGACCGCTGAGTCAACGGGATCTGCCAGTAACCCTTTGAAAGGTTGATGGTTGTCAAGAACTTGGAGGCACCCAGGCGATCAGTGAGGTATCCTATACGGGGAGTTGGATAAGCATCAAACTTTGTGACAGAATTAAGGTAACGGAAGTCTATACAGAATCTTATTGTGCCATCTTTTTTCGG
This sequence comes from Chanodichthys erythropterus, assembly GCF_024489055.1. NCBI lineage: Eukaryota > Metazoa > Chordata > Actinopteri > Cypriniformes > Xenocyprididae > Chanodichthys > Chanodichthys erythropterus. The sequence goes on along the minus strand of NC_090232.1, from coordinate 59,310,746 downwards.
AACCAGCACCACCGGTTGGCACCACTCACTCTTGGACGGCTCTATGATCCCCAACTTCAACATCAGCTCAACTTCCTTCTTGAGTGACTCCTGGAGACGTTCTGGAACACGATAGCTCATCCTCCTTACCACAGCCTCAGGTTTCAACACAATGTCATGTTCAACTAAAGTTGTGAACCCAGGACATTCAGAAAAGACTTTAGGCTGGCAAATTGCCCTTACCTCCTGCTGGTGCTGTGGTGACAAGTGACTCAAACTGATATCTCCTGAAGCAGGCTGAGGTAAATATTGATCATCCAATTCCTCTTCTTCCTTCACTTGTTTAATCATCAGGACCTGGGCAGACTTGTCAGGACGAGAAACCCACTGCTTAATCAAATTAATATGCAGAATTCGAGAAGGGCGGTCTTGACCAGACACAGAGATTTCATAGGTGGTGGGTCCCCGTTTTTTTTTTTTACTTGAAACGGACCCTGCCACTTCGCCAACAATTTACTATCTTGACTGGGCAGCATCACCAATACCTTTTCACCAGGTTCAAAACTTCACTCACGAGCAGATTGATCATACCAGGTTTTTTGTCGTTTTTGAGCCTCTGCTAAATGAGCTTGAGCCAGTGCAGTCATCTTCTCCAGGCGTTCTCGCATCTGTACCACATAGGATACAACATCAATTGGCTCACCTCTTTGCTGGTCTCCGTCCCATACCTCTCAAAGCAGAGAGAGGGGACCCCATACATCATGCCCATATAGGAGTTCAAAAGGGGCAAAACCAGTAGAGGTCTGTGGGACCTCTCTATAGGCGAATAGGAGATAAGGGAGCCACTGGTCCCAGTCTTTGCCAGAATCACCAACGAACTTGCGCAGCATTTGTTTCAGAGTCTGGTTAAACCTTTCTGTGAGTCCATCGGTCTGTGGGTGGTAGGGAGTTGTTCTCAGACTCTTGATACCCAACAATTTGTATACCGGTTTCAGAAGGGTAGACATAAAGTTAGTTCCTTGATCCGTCAAAATTTCACGAGGAAACCCAACTCTGGAGAACAGTTGCACTAAGCAGGTCGCCACATACTTTGCTTTAATAGACATTAATGGAAACACTTCGGGATATCTTGTAGCATAGTCTGTTACAACAAGCATAAATCTGTTACCTGAACGACTCCGTTCAACAGGCCCAACAACATCCATTCCCAGTCTTTCAAACGGCGTGCCTATAATCGGTAGTGGCTGAAGAGGAACTCGACCTGGACCTCGGATAGAGACCTTTTGACACTCTGGGCAACTTTTACAATATTGGTAAACTTCTCGGTTTAAGTCAGGCCAATGGAAGTATTTCCTGATCCTAGCAATGGTTTTACGTTTCCCCAGGTGGCCAGCTCAAGGAATTGAATGGCCAAGAGCAAGAATAACCTCACGGACACGCTGGGGTACCACCAGTTGTGTCCCCGACCCAACCTGACGGTAAAGTATTCCTTCTTGGAAACAGTACCGTTCCCTTATGTCATCAGCAGCAGTCTCTACATCCTCTTGTCTTGCTCTTCTCAAGAGATGGACAAGACTGGCATCCTCCTGCTGAAGCTGAGCAATGTTGGTTGGCAATTTAAGCTCTGGGGAGAAGTTAGAAAGGAATTCAGCTGATATTTTAGAAGCATTATATTGAATTTTTCCCAACCTTTTCTGTCGACGGGATTTCCTGGGCTTTACAGCACCAATGGGTTCTCCATCTTCCTCAAAGAAAGGTAGGGTACTAAGCAGCTGTTGACTCTTCTAATTTGCTCACCTGAGCTCTTGTAACCACCATATTACAGGATGGTACTGACTGCAACAAGTCCCACAGCACTTGTAGATCATGGCCCAAAACCACAGGGAATGGTAGATTGTCCGCTACGCCCACATCAAGTAGGTAAGTTTGCCCCTTAATTTTAAGGTACACTTCTGCAATAGGAAGCAATTTTTCATCACCATGAACACAGCGAATGGATTTCCTATCAATGAGGTTGAGTTGCATTGGTGGAATATACTTGCGATGCACCAGAGTCTGATCACTTCCAGTGTCCACAAGGGCTTGCAACTCATTCAATTCACCTCCACGGTGGTCATTTGCGGTGCCCACACAGCTTCTCTTTCTGGACTCGTTTGACCTCAAGGAACATAACACAGGTGAATAGTCTTGGCTGTATATTTAGGACATGTGGGCTTTGTATGGCCCTCTTGACCACATAGATAGCAAATTGGCACTTTCCTATGACTCTTAGCAGCAGTCACAAATGTGGGCCCTCCTCTAGGAGGCTTACCAGAGCCAGGAACATTTCTTGGAGGTTATTGGGGAAAGTGTGGTCCATCCCTGCTGGTTTTCCAAAACCAAGACTGGTTTCCCTTACGTGCCGCCACAAAGACATCCGCCAATGTTGCTGCTTGTAAAGCAGACTTCGGATCATGTTCCCGGATCCAAACCTGGAGCTCAGGAGAAAGCATTCTTAGGTACTGTTCCAGAATTATAATTTCCCCAATTTCTTCAACTGATTTACTTTTTGGTTGCATCCACTTCACATACAGTTCTTTTAACCGCACATATAACTCTTTGGGACTCTCAAGGGGTTCAACATCAAAAGAACGGAACCTTTGTCTATAAGTTTCTCGGTTGATGTCATATTTTCTTAAGATAGCAGATTTAACCTCCTCATACTCAAGTGACTCCTCAACATCCATATGCACATAAGCTGCTCTGGCCTTACCCGTCAAGAGAGGAATCAAGCGGAAGGCCCAGTCCTCCTTTGGCCACCGACAAGCTGCTGCAATTCTCTCAAAAGTGATTAAAAAGTGCTCAATATCATCAGATTCAGACAACTTCTCAAGTTTGGGCTCTTTAAATTGACACTGACCTGTCTCACGAGTTTCAAAGAGATCTTTTTGACAGGCGGTGGACTGAGACAGAGGGCGGCTTGCGGCAGCATCCTCATCATCTGGACTTTCCATCATGTCCCCAGCACTCAACAGTGGGTCAGGAGCTGGAGTCGTACGAGCCTGCACCTCCAGCTGCAGCAGCCCGAACTGGTGTTGAAGGGTTTTAAAACGTCGCTCTTGCTGGGCATATTCTTGATTTCTTTGAGCTTCCCGAGCATCCATCTGTGCCATGTGTGCTCGGAATAGGCCTGTCAAGTCAGCAAGCCTTGGCTCTCTACTTTCAGGCTGTACATCCACAACCTCTCTCACAGGATGTACGACTTCATCCTCCCCCAGCTCCTGCAACACTTCTAGTTGCTCTACAGGAGTAAACCTTTTGGGCTGCTTTCCGTCCTCCCCGACTCATGGGAGATTAGAGCTTGTAGATCCAATGGCGCAGGAAAGCGGGGGTTGAGAAAAAAAAAAAAAAATTATATATAATATATATAATATATATATATATTTTTTTTTTTTTTTGGGAAACTATGCCCCCTACTGGCTTGTATCCCACCACTGCCACCACTTGTGAGGGACCCAGCAGTCAAAAATAATAGGGCAATGAAAACAGGTTTCCCAAAAAATATTCTTTAATGAATCAAAAATATAGAAAAAAAAAAAAAAAAAAAAAAAATATATATATATATATATATATATATATATATATATATATATATATATATATATATATATATATATATTATTTTTTTTCTATATTTTTAAAAATAGAATCAAAAATAGAGAAAAATCAAACAACTAATTTAGGCCTAATAAAAGAGGTCAACAGAACAAAACTGAAATCAACTAACTGAAGCAATGACAAACTGAACTGACCCAACTAATGAAACAATGAAGACACATTTATACAATTAGACTAGTCCACTTTACACACAAGAGGGGAGACGAAAAAAAAAAAATCAAAGTACAACAACAAAATAAACAAACAAATTAAATGATTAAAAATAAAGATTAAATCTAAATCTTGTCAAGGAAACCAAACCAGAATAACATTAAGGAATGAAAAAAATGGAAAAGAAATGCCCACTTAAACACCACAACCACCCCTATAAGTCATCAGTCCATTGGTACCGGCCAGCGGAACCAAAAAGCGGCAGAAGCAGCACGTCGGTCCTTTAGAAAGACGGACCCCACGACAGGAGTTCGGAAATCTCCGCTATTCTCCACGCAGCCCACACGACGGTAACTTAAACTCAAAAGAAACCAATATTAACAGAAATATACAGCATAGTAAACTAAATTGTGTGCACTCCAACTAGTTAACAAGTACTGATATTTAATAAAGTATTCTAAATGAAAAACAAACCGAATCTGTGTCTTATTACTGAATACAAAAAAAAAAAAACAATTCATAAAATATATTGAACAAAAAAATATTTAAATTAATGCTTACTTTCTATGGGTATGTGTGTGTGTGCGTGCGTATGCATGTGTGTGGGCGTGTGTGCGTGTATTACCGCTCACTGATGTGCGACCACATCATAGGCCATCACAGAGGACTCTGGGGACAATTTTTTTTTTTTTTTAAAGTAGGTCCAATATCGATATCTGTATACCCGAAATAAAATCAGTAGTCCGTGAGTTTGTATAGAAAGTTCAAGATCAAGTACTCTTGGGCCAGAAATATGTCCTTTAGGTCAAATATGCAATACTGTAAAGCTATCTGGTTTATCTAACATCAGATGGAGAATAGGAAGTTCATGATCGAGGACTAATTTCCTAGAAATATGTTCAATAGATTTCATGGACTTCTGTATAGCTGAATTAATATCAGAAGGCATCAATGAGAACATATAATGTTCAAGATTGAGGACTCTTGGGACACATTTTTTTGAAGTAGGTTTTATATGGACTTCTGTATGGCTGAAATATAATCAGAAAGAGTCAATGAGTGTTTATAGAATGTTCTAGATTGAGGACTAATTTGCCAGAAATACATTCAGTAAGTCTAATATGGATTTTTGTATGGGGGAAGTAACATCAGAAGCAGTCAATGGTAATGTATGAAAAGTTCAAAATTGAGTACTCTTTGGCCATATATATGACCTTTAGGTCAAATATGCAATATGCTTTGGCTGACGTATCATCAGAAGCAGTCAATGAGTATGTATAGAAAGTTCATTATTGAGGACTAATATCCTTAGAAATATGTCCATTAGGTCAAATCATCTCAGGTTACGTATGTAACCATAGTTCCCTGAGATAGGGAACGAGACGCTGCGTCCGATAGGAACACTTTGGGAACGCCTCCAGCGTGATAGCGTCTGATGCACGACTGTCAACTAGTCCAATGGCGAGAGTGAACGTCACGGGCGGGTGACGTCACGACCAGGAAAGGATAAATACACATCCAGTGCAACCGGCTTCAGCTAAATACTGCCGAGGCAAAACAATCACAGGGATGCAGGGAGTATGGCAACGTGACGCAGCGTCTCAATCCCTCTCTCAGGGAACTATGGTTACATACGTAACCTGAGACGTTCCCTTTCGAGAGAACTCGCGCTGCGTCCGATAGGAACGCTTTGGGAACGATATACCAAAACGCCATAATCACAAATACCTGTCTGTGTGAAACTCTGGCACACTCAAGACAGCAAAAGCTGCGTCTAGGTCAAGGTAATAATACCTTACAAAAGTGAGTGGCGAGGACCAACCGGCCGCATCGCAGATCTCTTTGAGGGAAACCCCCGAGATTAAGGCCTTGGAGGCCGCCATACTCCTAGTCGAATGTGCTCTGACAGCTAATGGACACTGCTGGCCAGAGACCTCATAAGCAAGTGAAATAGCCTCGACTATCCACTTGCTTACCATGTGTTTAGATGCTGGACGACCTCTGTTATGTGGTCCAAAGCACACAAATAACTGATCTGCTATCCTCCACAGGGCAGTTCTGTGGACATATGTGTCCAATGCTCGCACTGGACACAGCAGATTCGACTTCTCCTGATCTGGTGTAATGAATGGAGGAGGATAAAAGGCTTGCAGCACAATAGGCCTTGGAACATTAGTCAAAACCTTCGGAATATATCCAGGTTTGGGGTAAAGGAAGGCTTTGACCATCCCCGGAGCAAACTCAAGACAGGTCGGGGACACTGAAAGGGCCTGAAGGTCTCCTTCTCTTTTAAGGGATGATACGGCGAGAAGGAAGACAGTCTTAAGTGTCAGGAACTTATCTGAGACTGACTCAATAGGCTCAAAAGGAGCTGTAGATAGGCCTTCTAACACAATAGCCAAATCCCAAGCAGGGACCCTCATGCGCATCGCAGGCCTCAGCCTCTGGGTGCCATGGAGGAAACGAATGACTAATGGGTTCTTCCCAACAGTAGTACCATCCACATGGGCATGGTAAGCATATAGTCGACACATAAACTTTAAGTGTAGATGGGGTTAACCCAGATGAGAAACGGCACTGTAGGAACTCAAGTACTGAACCAATCGGGCAGTAGACTGGATCCAACTGTCGTTCTTGACACCAAGAAGTGAACAGTTTCCACTTCAGGGCATATAGTTTCCTCATGGAAGGAGCTCTGGACTGAAGAATGGTCTTTACAACCTCAGTTGAGAGACCAGCTTCTATGAGCTTGGCCCCCTCAGAAGCCAAACCCACAGATTCCACATTTCTGGATGGGGTTGCAGAATCGTGCCCCCCACCTGAGACAGGAGGTCCCTCCTGATCGGAATCTTCCAAGGTGAGCCATCGAGAAGAGCTATCAGGTCCGAGAACCATATGTGGCTCGGCCAGTGAGGTGCTACTAGCAATAGAGTTATCCCTTCCTGGCGAACTTTCTCCAGAACTCCCGGGAGCAAAACAACTGGGGGAAATGCATACAGACGCAGCCTCGGCCACGTCTGTACCATGGTGTCCAGCCCCAGAGGAGCTGGATGTGTGAGGGAGAACCAAAGTGGACAGTGTGTCGTATCCTGAGACGCGAACAGATCCACTTCCGCTTGGCCATAAATCTCCCAAATCTCCCTTTACCACCTCCGGGTGAAGTCTCCATTCCCCTGGCCTCAGCCCCTGCCTCGACAGAGTGTCTGCTCCAATACTCTGAATCCCTGGACTATAGATAGCTCTCAAGGAGAGCATCTTCCCCAGAGACCACAGGAGGATCTGTTGCGCCAGTTGTTGGGGCGCGACATCTGTAGCGCTAATGGGCGCGACCACAGACCCCCTGCCGATTTATATACGAGACCACAGATGTGTTGTCTGTTCTGACTAGCACATGATGGCCCCTAAGGTCTGGAAGGAAGAACTTCAATGCATTGAAAACTGCCATCATCTCCAGGCAATTTATGTGCCACAAGAGCTGATGACTCTTCCACAGACCCTGAGCTGAGCGGCCTTCCATTACCGCTCCCCAGCCTGTGAGAGAAGCGTCCGTCGTCAAAGTGACACGACGACATCGAGCTCCTAACACAGGGCCCTGGGACAGGAACCAATTCTTCTTCCATATGATCAAGGCGTGGAGACAGCGCCGCATGATCTTGATCATACGAAGTGGGTTGCCCCTCGGGGAAAACCTTTTGGTCCTGAGCCACCACTGTAAGGGTCTCATGTACAGCAGGCCAAAAGGTATCACGTTGGACGCTGCTGCCATCAGACCCAACAGTCTCTGAAACTGCCTTACAGTGCGTGACTGGCCTAGCTTCAATTCAATTCTTTTACGGCTGATAGAATAGCAGTGATGCGAGCTGGAGAGAGACATGCTCGCATTGTCACTGAATTCCAAACCACACCAAGAAAAGTGGTCCTCTGTTGTGGAGTTAGTATGCTTTTCTTGGCATTCAGTCTCAACCCCAATTTCCGAATGTGTGCGAGAACGACATCTCGATGCCGAACCGCCATCTCCTCTGACTGTACCAAAATCAACCAGTCGTTGATATAATTCAGGATGCGTATGCCCTGCAGCCTGAGCGGGGCCAGCGCTGCACCTACACATTTTGTGAATGTGCGAGAGCTAGGCTGAACGGAAAAACCCGAAATTGGTACGCTTCACCCCGAAAGCGAACCTCAGGAACTTCCTGTGCTGTGGAAGGATGGAGATATGGAAGTATGCATCCTTGAGATCTATTGTGACAAACCAATCCTCGGATTTGATTTGAGTCACGATTTGACTTAACGTCAGCATCTTGAATTTTAGCTTTTGAACTGCTCGATTCAGATGACGTAGATCTAAAATAGGGCTTAATCCCCCATCCTTTTTTGGAACCAAGAAATACCGGCTGTAAAACCCCGACTCCCTGACGGCAACCGGAACCCTCTCTATAGCCTCCTTTGCGAATAAGGTTTTAATATCTTGTTCCAACACCAAAGCCTGCTGAGGAAGCACTGACGTATGCAGCACTCATTTGAATAGAGGTGGACGCCCCCAAAACTGGATTTTGTAACCTTTCTCTATAATTTGCAGGACCCAACGTGAGATATTTTGAAGAGATTTCCACTCTACCAGCAAATCTACTAAGGGAACCAGCCTCTCGAGGCTGGCCTCTGGTGTATTGTTCACAGCACATTTTTGATGTAAATTTATCCTCCTCAGAGGATGTGACGCAGTGTCGTGTTGATGTTCTGAACACTGCGTCACTAATTCGGTGGGAACCGCTGCGCCCCGAAGCACCAAAGGTGGCGGGGTTGGCAGAACGGCCCCCTGAGGGCCACGAGGTGGAACGGGCACCGTATACTAAGGTGTGTACCGCACCACCACGTGTGGGGCTGCCCTCAGAAGTCTGACGCCACTGGCGTCAGGACTTCTTCTGCCCAGCCTTCTTCGCCTGAAGCAAAACCCTCAAGTCTGTCTTCGGCTTGGAAGGCTTGGGCTGAGAGTGCTGCCCACCATGTCTTTGGGGTGGAGCTCGAGAGGCGACACTCTCTTTCTGCTGAGCTCAGTACGAGGAGCTGTACGGCTGGGACTGCTCACGTCCAGCAGCCCCAGAAGGTGGATGGCGGCATGAAAGATACTTTTTAAACACCTCCGCCTGCTTTTTAGCTTCCTGGAACCTGTCGACGACAGATGTGACTGCGTCGCCGAACAGGCCAGATGGTGCAAGCGGAGCGTCGTTAAACTCAGACAGATTAAGCCACAGGTGCCTCTCTGTCGCCACCAAGGCTGCCATAGACTGCCCAACAGCTCTGGCGGTCTCCTTTGTGGCTCTTAGAGACAGATCTGTGGCTCAACGAAGTTCTCGAACAGCGTCCGAGCCAATCCCCTCCCTGCCATCCAAATCCTTCAACAGATCTGCTTGGTACACTTGCAAAACAGCCATAGTATGCAAGCACGCACCAGCCTGACCTGCTGCCGTATACGCTTTTCCCACTAACCCTGATGTAGCTTTTAGTGGTTTAGTGGGAAGCGTGGAGGCCTTCAGGGACGATGCTGAACCCGGGGATAGATAACTCGCAAGCGTCTGTTCAACCTGGGGCATCGCCCCATAACCATGCTCTTTCAGCCCTCTTATATTGGAGTAGTGTTTCACATGAGGGCTGAAGAGACGTGATGAATATGGCTTTTTCCAAGTTCTAGATATCTCATCATGCAAATCAGGGAAAAAGGGAAGGCCCCGTGGTGGAAGTGCTTTATTTGATGACAGAAACCAAGATTCTCGGCTGGCCATTTGATGTTTAATTTAAACACAGCACGAGAAAGCATATCCACCAGCTCCTCGTACTCAGGGGAAAGTGATGGCGAGTCATCTTCCCCCATATCGACGCTCAGCACGTCTAATTCCTCAGAACCAGAGTGCTGATGCGACGAGCCCTCTCCCTGGACGGAAGAAGCACTCGTGCTCGTCTCAAGCCCCGCTGACAGATCCATCTGTGAGCCCCACGACATCTTTCTCCACGCTGCCTCGGCAGCAGCGGGTCCAGAGCCGAGGGGAACGCTTGCCTGCGCACTTTCCTCAAAAAGTGCGAGGCGGGAGCGGAGCATCCTCAGGGGAAGTTGTTCACATTGATCGCATCCAGCCCCCTCGAAGGCTGAAAGAGCATGCTCCGCTCCTAAACACATAACGCACAAATCGTGTGTATCCCCACCCGAGAGAAAACGAGGGCAGGGAGGAGCGCACGGTTTAAATGCTTGTGTGTTTGCCATAACTGTGATATTGTGCTGTATGATAACGAGACAGACAACAATAAATAGACAAAGACATTTTCACATAGAGCGCTTTTGCTGAGGCAGAAAAAGCTGAAGCCGGTTGCACCGGATGTGTATTTATCCTTTCCTGGTCGTGACGTCACCCGCCCGTGACGTTCACTCTCGCCATTGGACTAGTTGACAGTCATGCATCAGACGCTATCACGCTGGAGGCATTCCCAAAGCGTTTCTATCGGACGCAGCGCAAGTTCCCTCGAAAGGGAAATGCAATACTCTATGGCTGAAGCAGCATGACAGAGAGGCATGTTATATAAAGTTCATGATCAAGTACTCTTTGACAAGAAATTTGTTCAGTAGGTCAAATATGGACTACTGTCTGGCTGACGTAATATCAGATAAAGTCAATGAGTGTGTATAGAAAGTTCATGATCGAAGAGTCATTTGCCATATTTTCAGTAGGTTAGACTCATGTATGGCTGAAGTGACATCAGAGTGAGGCAAAGAGCAAGAGTATAAAGAACTTGTGATCGAGGACTCTGAGGACAATTTATTTATTTTTTAAGTAGGTCCAATATCAATTCCTGTATGGCTGAAATAAAACCAGTAGTCCCTGAGTTCTTATAGAAAAAATTCAAGATCCAGTACTCTTGGGCCAGAAATATGTTCAGTAGGTCAAATATAGACTTTTATAAGGCTAAAGTGATATCAGAAGGCGTCATTGAGTAAATTAAAAAACTTCAGTGTTGAATAATCTTTTGGCCAGAAGTATGTTCAGTCGGTTAAATATGGATTACTGTCTGGCTTATCTAACATCAGATGGAGTCAATAAGTATGTATAGGAAGTTCATGATCGAGGACTAATTTGCCAGAAATATGTTCAGTAGGTCTAATATGGACTTCTGTATGAGAGACTTAACATCAGAAGAAGTCAATAATAATGTATGAAATGTTCAAAAGTTCAAAGTAGAAAGTTCAAGATTGAAGACTCTTTGGCCAGAAATATGTACTTTTGGTCAAATATGCAATACTCTATGGCTGAAGCAACATGACAGAGATGCATGTTATATAAAGTTCATGATCAAGTACTCCTTGACAAGAAATTTGTTCAGTAGGTCAAATATGGACTACTGTCTGGCTGACGTAATATCAGATAAAGTCAATGAGTGTGTATAGAAACTTCATGATCGAGGAGTAATTTGGCAGATATATTTTCAGTAGGTCAGACTCATGTATGGCTGAAGTAACATCAGAGTGAGGCAAAGAGCAAGTAATATACAAAACACATGATTGAGGACTCTAGCGACAATTTTTTTTTGACGCATCAGAAGGCGTCATTGAGTAAATAAAAAAACTTCAGTGTTCAATAATCTTTTGGCCAGAAGTATGTTGAGTCCGTCAAATATGGACTTCTGTCTGGCTTATGTAACATCAGATGGAGTCAATAAGTATGTATAGGAAGTTCATGATTGAGGACTAATTTGCCAGAAATATGTTCAGTAGGTCAAATATTGAGTTTGTCTGATCATCGTTGAGGACTTATTTGCCAGAAATTTGTTCACTAAGTCAAAATGGGTTCATATATGGTTAAAGTAACATCAGAGTGTGGCTAATGTGATATCACAAAGCGTCATTAAGTAAATATAAAAAGTTCAAGATCAAGTACTCTTTGGCCAGAAATATGTCCTTTAGGTCAAATATGCAATACTGTAAAGCTATCTGGTTTATCTAACATCAGATGGAGAATAGGAAGTTCATGATCGAGGACTAATTTCCTACAAATTTGTTCAATAGATCAAACACGGACTTCTGTATAGCTGAATTAATATCAGAAGCATCAATGAGAACATATAAAGAGTTCAATATCCAATTCTCTTTGACCAGAAATATGTTCAGTAGGTCTAATGTTGACTACTGTATGGAGACAATGTTAATGTAAAAAAGCTCAAGATCAAATAAACATATATAACCTAATGGATATATAAATATGATCTAATGGATATATAAATATATCCATTAGATCAAATATCCAATTCTCTATGGCTGACGAATTATCAGAAAGTGTCAGTGAGTTTGTATAAACAGTTCATGGATCGAGGACTAAGTTGTCAGAAATATGTTCAGTAGGTCAAACATGGCCTCATGTATGGCTGAAGTAACATCAGAGTGAGGCAAAGAGCAAGTAATATACAAAACTCATGATCGAGGACTCTGGGGACAATTTTTTTTTTTTTTTTTTTTTAAGTAGGTCCAATATCGATATCTGTATGGCTGAAATAAAATCAGTGGTCCGTGAGTTTGTATAGAAAGTTCAAGATCAAGTACTCTTGGGCCAGAAATATGTTCAGTAGATCAAATATAGGCTTCTATATGGCTGAAGTGACATCAGAAGGCATCATTGAGTATATAAAAAAAGTAAGCGCTTTGGGCAATAAGACCAAATGCATGTCTGTTATCTTTCAGGACGACAGTACTGAGGACCCTGGAGTGGAGCCCAAATCACGGTTATAGGACCTAATAAAGGTATGCTGAGATGACCACCCAGCACCCACATAGCAAACAGACTTGGCCCAAATGTGGCCTCATAATGGCACTGCTGGCGTGTTGCCGGCACTGGCATGCATCATGTCAGCCAACTGTGGGCCATGTGTGACAATGATGGCACTGCATGCATGACGGCAGATAATATTTGGGCCAATTGTGGATGTGTGGTGTGTGGCCCAGATCAGTGTAACGATTATGGGCCATACTCTGTGTACTGCATGCGTGACGGCAGACAATATTTGGGCCAATTGTGGATGTGTGGTGTGTGGCCCAGATCAGTGTAGTGATTATGTGCCATACTCTGTGTACTGGACAATTAATAAGTATTTAGGCCTGCAGTTCTAGGTAAGTGAAGTTATGTTGTGTACGACCTAACATTAGATGTTATGTTATGTTAGATGTTTTGAATCAATATTTGACATTTTGGAAAGAATTGAACAATGTTTTTTACAAAAAAAGCCGCCAAATGCGGTTAAAACTCGCAGATTATTTTGGTTATTATGATTAATGAATTCCATCACTCTTTATGTAACAGCTATCTTTAAAAATAGAATAACAACCCATTTTTGGCACGTGGATCTGATCACATTAAATCTATTGATTCTCTCACAAAACCCTCTTGTATTATCGGACGGAACAGGAAAACACCAATCAACGGATTTAAAGACGAATCTGCCCTATCAATACTTCCCTTGTATTGAGCAATCCATCGTGACCCGGTCACTCGTGACTCCGGTCAAAGTTTAAACTATGCTTAAGGACTCAATCTTGAATCTCAAAAGGGACAATTGTCGATTACTTAAAGTATTAACTATATCCAGAATAACATTTGCTATGATGTGATTACTAACATGTTGGATTCAATGCATTATATGTTTGTATCTTCTTTCTCTTATAATCATTGTTTTTAATTAGGTCAGTCTAGTAATATGTGTGTAAGAAGTGTGTCGTGTTTGAGCTCTAAATGCAGAATTTATAATTCTCTGTAATTCTGTGTGAATGAAACATTGAAATTCAGTATCAGGAAAATATTAAGAAACTTTATAAAGTTGTTAATAAAACAGGAGAATGTTCTGCAGATATCACGCGATGTGATCAATAGACAATAGACGAGGCGTGTCTAATCTCCATAGCAACGTCTCATTGGAGGATCGCATCTGAAGGATGGAGCCAAAATTGCTCCTTTAAAACTATGCTGTCCGAACAAGCTAATGTCAGAAATCGTCAGAAATCGCTCGAAATCGGTCAGAAGTCGGACTGAAGCCCAGTCGTTGTAGCCCGGTAGCCGAAGCACCGCTACTTTGACCACGGCGGAAAAGTCGCATGGGTTGAGAACTGATTGACCGGGGCTGATTTTCCATCTAACAGTCGCCGACTTCAACCACGAGCCGCGACCACGAACTTACAGGGAATAAGAACGACCAATTCTTATTCCCTGTAACAATTAAATTGAGCTAATAATTGACCTAAGGTCCATACATATTATGGTGGAGAAAAATTCGGGCAGTTTAATCTAATTTGTACACAAAACAAGTAACTTGTGTGATTGTATCTTTTCTATTGATCCGGAAGATAGATTAGAAACAGAAACAAGGCTTTTGATTGTCATTACAATGATTGCACATAAGGCGCTGTGGATGAATGAAATCTGAACTCGAGTTGTTTGTCTGTACGTTTTGTTGTTGTTGTTAAAACTGCAGTAAATGAATCTAAGATTGTCTGCCAAGACAAAAGGAAAGTCGCCTGAGAGCGCACCAGGACAGAGTAAGCGTGTTCCTTGCTTTTGTTCTTTAAGGCCTTGTAGCTATAGTGGATAATATTGCGTGTTCCAATGTTATTTCAACTAAGCTAAAATCCCTGCATGGTTACATTAGAGAGTAGCTACCTAATGTGCCGCCTATATCCGCTCATTCGTGAGATGAGATATTAATACTCTAAACACTATGCGTGTCTGAGTTCGATTTGAATGGGATTATTTTGAAAATTCTTGATCAAGTATTGTTGCAGTAAATCCTGCATGTTGTTGCGTGTCCAGAAACTGACACGAATATTTCAGATCGCCGAGATCTCAGTAATGTTACTATTATTAATTGCAGAAAAATCTGTGGATTAATGTGCCTCACTCTAACATGTGGGGGTTGTTCAGCTCTGAAACATGAGAAGCTGAGAAGCTAAGTTCATTGTGAATGTGAACTGCGCTGTCAGTTCTATAATTAGTGTGCTTTTGTTGTTTATTATTCTTTGTTGTGCGTTACAGTCACCACGACAGTGACAGCTGTAACCCGGAAGCCCTAAGAAACCTTTTCCGGGACAACCTTTAAGTGCGCATGCGCAGACTGCCAGCGCCATATTTAACTGTGTGTAAACAAAGCCTAGCATAAGCTGAGCTAGCTAAAACTAGCGCGGTTGCATTACAGTCTATGTAAAGCTAGTAGCATTGCTAAAGAGCTAGTGGCTAGCATAGCATTTTGTGGTCTGAATGCAATGTTGCAATGTTGGAATGACTCCTTTCTTACTGAACTTTAATTCACTCTTGTGCTTTCACCTCTCTCTCTCTAACTTACACATCTTATCTTTTCTCATCTCCTCCCATTTGAGAGAATGTGACAAATGTTAAATTAATAAACCTGTTTTGTTAATCTCATTTGTTGAAGAGTTGTCTCTCTCCTAAATTTACTCTTGTCAGTTAAACACGGTTTTGTTTTATAATTAGCAATCGTCCTGATTATTTTAATGACATTTCCTGTTATTTGTCACTGCTCTTGTAGATTTTAATGACATCTGGGAATATGAATTTTTGATTGGGAATTTTAATTCGATTTCAATTGTAATTGTAAATCAATTTCATACGGTATGGATATTTGTGGATTAATTTAATGGTAGTTGCTTACAAACATCTGGCAATTTTAATCATTAACTAATAATTATGGCTTTGAAATTTTAATTTCATTAGTCATTAATTAGGATTTGGGCTTCCCTAATTCAGATGATACTTGATTGATTAATTTGATTATAATTGCTCTCAATGTTTAATGCTGAACCCATTACAATTTTAATTCACAACTATAATTTCCAAATTTGAATTCAAATTTCATTTAAAATAAAAGTTTAGTCTCAGACTGTCACTCCCTCAGTCTTTGATTTAATTCACTTATTAAAGGAATTTTGGGGTCTTCCTCAATACTTGGGTCAGTTAACTTGTCCTGCTAGCGCAGTAAGCCAACCCCCTAGGTGTAGCGACTCCCTAGCGCCACCACTCTGTCAACCCTGTAATTTTTCCAAATTTTTGAAGCAAAACTTCACTCTCTTCTTCTTCTCTCTCTCTCTCTCTCTCCCTCTCAGCTGTCCTCTTCTGGTTTGACTACTGCTGCTGGTTTTTGGATTTGTACCTGTGAAAGTCATAAAAGCAGAGTGTTTGAGAAATATTTAACAAATATTTGGGAAACGGAACACTTCTTTTAAAATAGTATGACACTCACTTAACCTTCCCTCCTCATCCTGTTATCCTACTCAGCCTAGGCTCAAGCAGGTCGACAAGGAGACTGATTTCGACTCCTGTAAGTCCTTGTACACCATACACGACTTACATGCTGAAAAATTGGTTGTCCTTTTGCTTGTGTGTGTGTGTGTGTGTGTGCGCGCGCGCGCACGTGCGTGTGTGGATTAGTGCGTGTGTGTGTACTTGTGTGCCGATCTGTGTGTGTGTGTTTGAGAGAGAGAGAGCGTGCGCGTGTGTGTGTGTGTAAAAAACAAACTTTTAATATATATATAAAACATACTTTCAATGAATTTTAATTTTTTAATTTACCTGTATTTTTTAGAGTTATCATTACTTAATCAAAACAGGAGTTATCTGTTTTTGCAAATAAACTCTTCATATATATATTCTGGGCCAGAAATATGTTCAGTAGGTCAAATATAGACTTTTATAAGGCTAAAGTGATATCAGAAGGCGTCATTGAGTAAATTAAAAAACTTCAGTGTTGAATAATCTTTTGGCCAGAAGTATGTTCAGTCGGTTAAATATGGATTACTGTCTGGCTTATCTAACATCAGATGGAGTCAATAAGTATGTATAGGAAGTTCATGATCGAGGACTAATTTGCCAGAAATATGTTCAGTAGGTCTAATATGGACTTCTGTATGAGAGACTTAACATCAGAAGAAGTCAATAATAATGTATGAAATGTTCAAAAGTTCAAAGTAGAAAGTTCAAGATTGAAGACTCTTTGGCCAGAAATATGTACTTTTGGTCAAATATGCAATACTCTATGGCTGAAGCAACATGACAGAGATGCATGTTATATAAAGTTCATGATCAAGTACTCCTTGACAAGAAATTTGTTCAGTAGGTCAAATATGGACTACTGTCTGGCTGGCGTAATATCAGATAAAGTCAATGAGTGTGTATAGAAACTTCATGATCGAGGAGTAATTTGGCAGATATATTTTCAGTAGGTCAGACTCATGTATGGCTGAAGTAACATCAGAGTGAGGCAAAGAGCAAGTAATATACAAAACACATGATTGAGGACTCTAGCGACAATTTTTTTTTTGACGCATCAGAAGGCGTCATTGAGTAAATAAAAAAACTTCAGTGTTCAATAATCTTTTGGCCAGAAGTATGTTGAGTCCGTCAAATATGGACTTCTGTCTGGCTTATGTAACATCAGATGGAGTCAATAAGTATGTATAGGAAGTTCATGATTGAGGACTAATTTGCCAGAAATATGTTCAGTAGGTCAAATATTGAGTTTGTCTGATCATCGTTGAGGACTTATTTGCCAGAAATTTGTTCACTAAGTCAAAATGGGTTCATATATGGTTAAAGTAACATCAGAGTGTGGCTAATGTGATATCACAAAGCGTCATTAAGTAAATATAAAAAGTTCAAGATCAAGTACTCTTTGGCCAGAAATATGTCCTTTAGGTCAAATATGCAATACTGTAAAGCTATCTGGTTTATCTAACATCAGATGGAGAATAGGAAGTTCATGATCGAGGACTAATTTCCTACAAATTTGTTCAATAGATCAAACACGGACTTCTGTATAGCTGAATTAATATCAGAAGCATCAATGAGAACATATAAAGAGTTCAATATCCAATTCTCTTTGACCAGAAATATGTTCAGTAGGTCTAATGTTGACTACTGTATGGAGACAATGTTAATGTAAAAAAGCTCAAGATCAAATAAACATATATAACCTAATGGATATATAAATATGATCTAATGGATATATAAATATATCCATTAGATCAAATATCCAATTCTCTATGGCTGACGAATTATCAGAAAGTGTCAGTGAGTTTGTATAAACAGTTCATGGATCGAGGACTAAGTTGTCAGAAATATGTTCAGTAGGTCAAACATGGCCTCATGTATGGCTGAAGTAACATCAGAGTGAGGCAAAGAGCAAGTAATATACAAAACTCATGATCGAGGACTCTGGGGACAATTTTTTTTTTTTTTTTTTTTTTTAAGTAGGTCCAATATCGATATCTGTATGGCTGAAATAAAATCAGTGGTCCGTGAGTTTGTATAGAAAGTTCAAGATCAAGTACTCTTGGGCCAGAAATATGTTCAGTAGATCAAATATAGGCTTCTATATGGCTGAAGTGACATCAGAAGGCATCATTGAGTATATAAAAAAAGTAAGCGCTTTGGGCAATAAGACCAAATGCATGTCTGTTATCTTTCAGGACGACAGTACTGAGGACCCTGGAGTGGAGCCCAAATCACGGTTATAGGACCTAATAAAGGTATGCTGAGATGACCACCCAGCACCCACATAGCAAACAGACTTGGCCCAAATGTGGCCTCATAATGGCACTGCTGGCGTGTTGCCGGCACTGGCATGCATCATGTCAGCCAACTGTGGGCCATGTGTGGCAATGATGGCACTGCATGCATGACGGCAGATAATATTTGGGCCAATTGTGGATGTGTGGTGTGTGGCCCAGATCAGTGTAACGATTATGGGCCATACTCTGTGTACTGCATGCGTGACGGCAGACAATATTTGGGCCAATTGTGGATGTGTGGTGTGTGGCCCAGATCAGTGTAGTGATTATGTGCCATACTCTGTGTACTGGACAATTAATAAGTATTTAGGCCTGCAGTTCTAGGTAAGTGAAGTTATGTTGTGTACGACCTAACATTAGATGTTATGTTATGTTAGATGTTTTGAATCAATATTTGACATTTTGGAAAGAATTGAACAATGTTTTTTACAAAAAAAGCCGCCAAATGCGGTTAAAACTCGCAGATTATTTTGGTTATTATGATTAATGAATTCCATCACTCTTTATGTAACAGCTATCTTTAAAAATAGAATAACAACCCATTTTTGGCACGTGGATCTGATCACATTAAATCTATTGATTCTCTCACAAAACCCTCTTGTATTATCGGACGGAACAGGAAAACACCAATCAACGGATTTAAAGACGAATCTGCCCTATCAATACTTCCCTTGTATTGAGCAATCCATCGTGACCCGGTCACTCGTGACTCCGGTCAAAGTTTAAACTATGCTTAAGGACTCAATCTTGAATCTCAAAAGGGACAATTGTCGATTACTTAAAGTATTAACTATATCCAGAATAACATTTGCTATGATGTGATTACTAACATGTTGGATTCAATGCATTATATGTTTGTATCTTCTTTCTCTTATAATCATTGTTTTTAATTAGGTCAGTCTAGTAATATGTGTGTAAGAAGTGTGTCGTGTTTGAGCTCTAAATGCAGAATTTATAATTCTCTGTAATTCTGTGTGAATGAAACATTGAAATTCAGTATCATGAAAATATTAAGAAACTTTATAAAGTTGTTAATAAAACAGGAGAATGTTCTGCAGATATCACGCGATGTGATCAATAGACAATAGACGAGGCGTGTCTAATCTCCATAGCAACGTCTCATTGGAGGATCGCATCTGAAGGATGGAGCCAAAATTGCTCCTTTAAAACTATGCTGTCCGAACAAGCTAATGTCAGAAATCGTCAGAAATCGCTCGAAATCGGTCAGAAGTCGGACTGAAGCCCAGTCGTTGAAGCCCGGTAGCCGAAGCACCGCTACTTTGACCACGGCGGAAAAGTCGCATGGGTTGAGAACTGATTGACCGGGGCTGATTTTCCATCTAACAGTCGCCGACTTCAACCACGAGCCGCGACCACGAACTTACAGGGAATAAGAACGACCAATTCTTATTCCCTGTAACAATTAAATTGAGCTAATAATTGACCTAAGGTCCATACATATTATGGTGGAGAAAAATTCGGGCAGTTTAATCTAATTTGTACACAAAACAAGTAACTTGTGTGATTGTATCTTTTCTATTGATCCGGAAGATAGATTAGAAACAGAAACGAGGCTTTTGATTGTCATTACAATGATTGCACATAAGGCGCTGTGGATGAATGAAATCTGAACTCGAGTTGTTTGTCTGTACGTTTTGTTGTTGTTGTTAAAACTGCAGTAAATGAATCTAAGATTGTCTGCCAAGACAAAAGGAAAGTCGCCTGAGAGCGCACCAGGACAGAGTAAGCGTGTTCCTTGCTTTTGTTCTTTAAGGCCTTGTAGCTATAGTGGATAATATTGCGTGTTCCAATGTTATTTCAACTAAGCTAAAATCCCTGCATGGTTACATTAGAGAGTAGCTACCTAATGTGCCGCCTATATCCGCTCATTCGTGAGATGAGATATTAATACTCTAAACACTATGCGTGTCTGAGTTCGATTTGAATGGGATTATTTTGAAAATTCTTGATCAAGTATTGTTGCAGTAAATCCTGCATGTTGTTGCGTGTCCAGAAACTGACACGAATATTTCAGATCGCCGAGATCTCAGTAATGTTACTATTATTAATTGCAGAAAAATCTGTGGATTAATGTGCCTCACTCTAACGTGTGGGGGTTGTTCAGCTCTGAAACATGAGAAGCTGAGAAGCTAAGTTCATTGTGAATGTGAACTGCGCTGTCAGTTCTATAATTAGTGTGCTTTTGTTGTTTATTATTCTTTGTTGTGCGTTACAGTCACTACGACAGTGACAGCTGTAACCCGGAAGCCCTAAGAAACCTTTTCCGGGACAACCTTTAAGTGCGCATGCGCAGACTGCCAGCGCCATATTTAACTGTGTGTAAACAAAGCCTAGCATAAGCTGAGCTAGCTAAAACTAGCGCGGTTGCATTACAGTCTATGTAAAGCTAGTAGCATTGCTAAAGAGCTAGTGGCTAGCATAGCATTTTGTGGTCTGAATGCAATGTTGCAATGTTGGAATGACTCCTTTCTTACTGAACTTTAATTCACTCTTGTGCTTTCACCTCTCTCTCTCTAACTTACACATCTTATCTTTTCTCATCTCCTCCCATTTGAGAGAATGTGACAAATGTTAAATTAATAAACCTGTTTTGTTAATCTCATTTGTTGAAGAGTTGTCTCTCTCCTAAATTTACTCTTGTCAGTTAAACACGGTTTTGTTTTATAATTAGCAATCGTCCTGATTATTTTAATGACATTTCCTGTTATTTGTCACTGCTCTTGTAGATTTTAATGACATCTGGGAATATGAATTTTTGATTGGGAATTTTAATTCGATTTCAATTGTAATTGTAAATCAATTTCATACGGTATGGATATTTGTGGATTAATTTAATGGTAGTTGCTTACAAACATCTGGCAATTTTAATCATTAACTAATAATTATGGCTTTGAAATTTTAATTTCATTAGTCATTAATTAGGATTTGGGCTTCCCTAATTCAGATGATACTTGATTGATTAATTTGATTATAATTGCTCTCAATGTTTAATGTTGAACCCATTACAATTTTAATTCACAACTATAATTTCCAAATTTGAATTCAAATTTCATTTAAAATAAAAGTTTAGTCTCAGACTGTCACTCCCTCAGTCTTTGATTTAATTCACTTATTAAAGGAATTTTGGGGTCTTCCTCAATACTTGGGTCAGTTAACTTGTCCTGCTAGCGCAGTAAGCCAACCCCCTAGGTGTAGCGACTCCCTAGCGCCACCACTCTGTCAACCCTGTAATTTTTCCAAATTTTTGAAGCAAAACTTCACTCTCTTCTTCTTCTCTCTCTCTCTCTCCCTCTCAGCTGTCCTCTT